>NW_026752976.1:527-1391 GCF_022355385.1 Mustela nigripes
ATGTGTGTGTTGGCCATCTGGATGTCTTCTTTGCAGAAATGTCTGTTCATGTCCTCTGCCCATTTCTTGATTGGATTATTTGTTTTTTGGGTGTTGAGTTTGCTAAGTTATAGATTTTGGACACTAGTCCTTTATCTGATATGTCGTATGCAAATATCTTCTCCCATTCTGCCAGTTCTCTTTTGATTTTGTTAACTGATTCCTTTGCTGTGCAAAAGATTTTGATCTTGATGAAATCCCAATAGTTCATTTTTGCCCTTGCTTCCCTTGCCTTTGGCATTGTTCCTAGGAAGATGTTGCTACGGCTGAGGTCGAAGAGGTTGCTGCCTGTGTTCTCCTCAAGGATTTTGATGGATTCCTTTCGCACATTGAGGTCCTTCATCCATTTTGAGTCTATTTTCGTGTGTGGTGTAAGGAAATGGTCCAATTTCATTTTTCTGCATGTGGCTGTCCAATTTTCCCAGCACCATTTATTGAAGAGGCTGTCTTTTTTCCATTAGACATTCTTTCCTGCTTTGTCAAAGATTAGTTGACTGTAGAGTTGAGGGTCTATTTCTGGGCTCTCTATACTGTTCCGTTGATCTATGTGTCTGTTTTTGTGCCAGTACCATGCTGTCTTGATGATGACGCTTTGTAATAGAGCTTGAAGTCTGGAATTCTGATGCCACCAACTTTGGCTTTCTTTTTCAATATCCCTTTGGCTATTTGAGGTCTTTTCTGGTTCCATATAAATTTTAGAATTATTTGTTCCATTTCTTTGAAAAAGATGGATGGTAATTTGATAGGAATTGCATTAAATGTGTAGATTGCTTTAGGGAGCATAGACATTTTCACAAAATTTATTCTTCCAATCCAGGAGCATGG
>NW_026752977.1:0-1391 GCF_022355385.1 Mustela nigripes
AAAGAAACCCTAAGCCCAGCAGGAGAAGAGAAATCATAAAGATCAGAGCAGAAATCAATGAAATAGAAACCAAAAAAACAATAGAACAAATCAACGAAACTAGGAGCTGGTTCTTTGAAAGAATTAATAAAATTGATAAACCCCTGGCCCGACTTATCAAAAAGAAAAGAGAAAGGACCCAAATAAATAAAATCATGAATGAAAGAGGAGAGATCACAACTAACACCAAAGAAATACAAACTATTATAAGAACATACTATGAGCAACTCTACGGCAATAAATTTGACAATCTGGAAGAAATGGATGCATTCCTAGAAACATATAAACTACCACAACTGAACCAGGAAGAAATAGAAAGCCTGAACAGACCCATAACCAGTAAGGAGATTGAAACAGTCATTAAAAATCTCCAAACAAACAAAAGCCCAGGGCCAGACGGCTTCCCGGGGGAATTCTACCAAACATTTAAAGAAGAACTAATTCCTATTCTCCTGAAACTGTTCCAAAAAATAGAAATGGAAGGAAAACTTCCAAACTCATTTTATGAGGCCAGCATCACCTTGATCCCAAAACCAGACAAGGATCCCACCAAAAAAGAGAGCTATAGACCGATATCCTTGATGAACACAGATGCGAAAATACTCAACAAAATACTAGCCAATAGGATTCAACAGTACATTAAAAAGATTATTCACCACGACCAAGTGGGATTTATTCCAGGGCTGCAAGGTTGGTTCAACATCCGCAAATCAGTCAATGTGATACAACACATCAATAAAAGAAAGAACAAGAACCATATGATACTCTCAATAGATGCTGAAAAAGCATTTGACAAAGTACAGCATCCCTTCCTGATCAAAACTCTTCAAAGTGTAGGGATAGAGGGCACATACCTCAATATCATCAAAGCCATCTATGAAAAACCCACCGCAAATATCATTCTCAATGGAGAAAAACTGAAAGCTTTTCCGCTAAGGTCAGGAACACGGCAGGGATGTCCATTATCACCACTGCTATTCAACATCGTACTAGAGGTCCTAGCCTCAGCAATCAGACAACAAAAGGAAATTAAAGGCATCCAAATCGGCAAAGAAGAAGTCAAATTATCACTCTTCGCAGATGATATGATACTATATGTGGAAAACCCAAAAGACTGCACTCCAAAACTGCTAGAACTTATACAGGAATTCAGTAAAGTGTCAGGATATAAAATCAATGCACAGAAATCAGTTGCATTTCTCTACACCAACAGCAAGACAGAAGAAAGAGATATTAAGGAGTCAATCCCATTTACAATTGCATCCAAAACCATAAGATACCTAGGAATAAACCTAACCAAAGAGACACAGAATCTATACTCAGAAAACTATAAAGTACTCATGAAAGAAATT
>NW_026752978.1:0-1391 GCF_022355385.1 Mustela nigripes
TGAAAGGCAGTGTTTGTGGAGATGACTCGATGACTCGATGTGGAGATGACACGAAATTTTGGGCTCTCGCACCAGTAGCATAAACACGGAGCTATTCGCCACTAAATGATGGTGAGGACATTAGCTGCCAAACATGCAAACATGAAGTCCTTAGTGTGGAACATTGGGAGGACTGCTTTCCTCAGTCCAAGTTGCTTTGTCCCAGGAGAACAGACTCTCCTGTAGGGGACTAGAGGAAAACCCTGCCCACATGATTTCTCCTAATCACAGCATTCTACAGGCCTTCATTCTGTTGAGTTGGTTGAAAGTTTCTTTTTACAGGCACGCCAGAGCCCACCATGCTGAACATCACCATATTCAGCCCAGATACCAAACACTCCAAATGGCAGGCAGGAGAGCCTCTATATGACTGGCCTCAAGGACAGGGAAAAGCCACAACACACCAGCAGAGGGCATGCATGCCAAACACAATCCGAGACTCCCTCAAGGGCCAGCCCTTGGTCATTCCATGATGTTGTCATCCTAAAGAATTTACTCTCAGGGTAGAAAACAGAATGGGCTTTTTTTTTTATAAAGTAGATAAGATATTTTTATGGAAAAGACTAGGACTTTGATGCATAAATATCATTTTTTAAAAAATTTTCAGCATAACAGTATTCATTGTTTTTTGTACCACACCCAGTGCTCCATGCAATCTGTGCCCTCTATAATACCCACCACCTGGTACCACGGCCTCCCACCTCCCACCTCTTCAAAACCCTCAGATTGATTTTCAGAGTCCATTGTCTCTCATAGTTCACCTCTCCTTCCAATTTCCCCCATCTCCCTTCTCCTCTCTATCTCCCCATGTCCTCCATGCTATTTGTAATGCTTCACAAATAAGTAAAACTATATGATAATTGACTCTCTCTGCTTGACTTATTTCACTCAGCATAATCTCTTCCATTCCCATCCATGTTACTACAAAAGTTGGCTATTCCTATTTTCTGATAGAGGCATAATACTCCACAGTGTATATGGACCACATCTACCTTATCCATTCTTCCCTTGAAGGGCATTTTGTTCTTTCCACTATTTAGTGACTGTGGCCATTGCTGCTATAAAGATTGGGGTACAGATGGGCCTTCCTTTTACTGCATCTAAATCTTTGTGGTAAATACCCTTAGTGCAATTGCAAGGTCAAAAGGAAGTTCTATTTTTAATTTTTTGAAGAATCTCCATACTGTTCTTCAAAAAGGCTGCACTAACTTGCATTCCAACCAACAGTGGAAGAGGTTTCCCTTATGTCCACATCCCCTCCAACACGTGTTGTTTCCTGTCTTGCTAATTTTGGCCCAGAAAGGGCTTTTTCAATATAGAGAAGACAGAGACTGGGATCCAATGCAAAGGTG
>NW_026752979.1:0-1391 GCF_022355385.1 Mustela nigripes
AGAGAACACTCCAAAGTCCCTGAGGCCATCACAATAGTATAGGTCACTCGGGACAAAAAAGGGCAGTCTGACACAAGCTGAGCATCTAACTCCACTCATACCCTAAATGGATGTCCCCAGAGAAGAATATTGAACCAGACAGGACCCTAGGCCAAAATCGGATACATTGCTTTGGTTTACAGGCATGTTTCCTCAAAACCCTGGGTTCCAATACCAGCATTGGGGTTTTCCAGAGGCACCCATCAGAACAAACCTCGTCTCCACAAGGAAACTTGTGCATGGGAGCTATGTCAAAAGCTTAGGAGAATACTTCAGGGTCCCGGTGCCACCGCCCCATTCCAAGGCCCTCATGGACACAAACACACATTAGACCCATCCTCAGGAAAGTCCATTTCAACTCAGCCACCCCGGTTGCTCCCGCAGAGCCATCAGATCTAAACTTTCTTGTCGCTAGGAGACAATTGGAATGCGAGGCGGGCTTCCCAGGCATCCATTCTCGAACGTTGGTCTGGACTCATCTATATGGGATGTCCTGGAGCTGTCCAACAGGTCTCAGTTGTCCCGCAGAAGGAATCCTTGGAGGGGGCATCCCACCACTCCCAACGTAGCAAAACCTCCACGGCCTCGAGATTCGGCTCCCTTTATGAAGGGACCGTCATGAATAGAAAATCCAAGCTGAGCCAACGTCTGATCCTCTCTCTGACTACAGATGCATGAGATATTGCTTCAGATCTTCAGGGGGTACATGCCATGCCCTCGCCCTGAAACCCAAGTCTAGCTGTCCCTAGGACCCAATTTTAACCAGATTTCCTGTTGTCGAATCACCCCTCACCAGGGCTCTATTCTGGAATCCCTCATTAGGTGGGACCCCTGAGTTTGAATAACAAATCAAAACAAAACAACAACAAAAAAAAACGGACTTCTTCCTTCCCGCAGATTGACCCCAAACTCTTTGGTTTGGGCCAAACCCCCAGGGAGTAAGTCTCGTCCATTTCCCATGAAGTCACCCGGAAATTTCATGACCATGAATGGCATGATATCCAGAGATAAATACTTGAGCAAGAGCCTCACACTCGCAGTTTTTTCATATCCCGAAGAGTTCTCCTCATGGTCTGTAGATCAGTCCTGCCATACCTATGACCCGAAACATAAGCCGAGTTTCTGTTTTCAGACAACTGTCCAAACAGCCCTGGCTTACACACCCTACAGGCTTAGGCCCCTGGAGCCAAGCTGAGGACTGTACTTGCCCTCTCCATGGGAATTCTGTGTGCCCATTCCAAAGGCCACAACGCTACTAATAGGATAAACCTCCAAAGGCCATCCCAATAGTGGTGGCTTCCCAGGACAAAAAGGAGCAATCTGAGCCCATCTGAGAACCTACCTGCACTCAG
>NW_026752980.1:0-1391 GCF_022355385.1 Mustela nigripes
CTTCACCTTTCACGGACTGTGGTCAGAATGAAATTTGTGTTGTCACCGGAAATGGGGGAGAGAGCATCTGGAGAGGCTTTGCATTTCTCAGAAGGAGAACACAGAGCTATGGCTTTGGGGACCAAGACTTGGCAGGACTTACTGTATTTCCGCAGTTGGTTGGCCAGGGAGTAGGCCGTCGCTTCGGATACAAGGAATTTTTCCTTGAGGTCTAGGAAGTCCTGGCTGGTTTTTTCCAGCTGTGACCGAAGCTGCCAGTTGACTTCCTGGAGGCTGCTTTCTGCCCCTGCCTCGGACAGAGGGCCAGGATGGGCTGCCATGGCGACCCGTGGCAGAAGAGGTAGAACTGGGGACCGAAAAGAAGAAACCCAGACCCACGGTGGGTTAAAAACCAGTGGCACCAAGTTGGTTTAATCAGGACTGAGGGGTGAGATTACAGGAATCCTTTACTTACTGTTGGGAACAATTGGAGCAACAGCCCACAGTACTTGAGAGACAACCAAGGTTCAAGATGCCAGAGGTGGGAGCCAAAGTCACTGCTCGTATCTCCGACTCCAACCGGAATGACCGAGGGAGCACCCAGAATGCCAGCTACTGGTCTGCACCAGCACTAACTGAATAGAATGTCCAGGGTGTCAGTGGAACCTGGGGAGCCCCTGCCTTCCAGTTGCCGAGGGGCCATGCTGATACACAAGGCTGCCTGGTCTCCCTTGAAGGTGACCGCTGATGGGGCCCACCCCTCAGTGGCCACTGTCAGTCGTTGTCTACCCTTGTGCTGATACCACAGTTTCCCTCTCTTTCCAAAACAGTGTCTCAGCATAGTGCTCATTATTCGTTCTCTTATGTGTGTAGAATAACGTCTGGCAGAAATAGCGTCCCACGAAGTTTTCTTTGTTCTTTTTCTTTTTTTCTTTCTCTTTCATTCTTGGAGAGAGAATGGGGGCATGGGTAGAGGGAGAGTATGTGATAAGGGGCTCGGTGTCAGAACCCGTGAGACCTTGACCCGATCCTAAACCAAGAGTCAGATGCTCAACCAAAGGAACCACTCAGGCGCCCTTCGCAACAGGTGTTCTTAAGGGTTCTCATGAACTCATCCCACTTCTCAACAGCGGTTCAACAGATCTTAAGGCTTTTCTAGTGAGGGAAATGTCTAAAGTCACAGCCTATCTGGATGTTCTTCCCCAGGTCTTCTCTAGGTTTTTTCTCTACCCGTTAAAACACAAGAGAAACATGCTAGCAGTTTAGCCATCTTTAGTTGCTTTGTATTTGAAAAGGTTTTCAAAGTATTCGGCCTTCCTCCATTTACAATACTTTCTTAGCATGTATGTAGTAAATAAAGCTTTTTTTACAGCAAAAACTAAACAAAAGAAAGCAGAAAACAACGATGAAAG
>NW_026752981.1:0-1391 GCF_022355385.1 Mustela nigripes
AAAGAAACCCTAAGCCCAGCAGGAGAAGAGAAATCATAAAGATCAGACCAGAAATCAATTAAATAGAAACCAAAAAAAACAATAGAACAAATCAACGAAACTAGGAGCTGGTTCTTTGATAGAATTAATAAAATTGATAAACCCCTGGCCCGACTTATCAAAAAGAAAAGAGAAAGGACCCAAATAAATAAAATCATGAATGAAAGAGGAGAGATCACAACTAACACCAAAGAAATACAAACTATTATAAGAACATACTATGAGCAACTCTACACCAATAAATTTGACAATCTGGAAGAAATGGATGCATTCCTAGAAACAAATAAACTACCACAACTGAACCAGAAAGAAATAGAAAGCCTGAACAGACCCATAACCAATAAAGAGATTGAAACAGTCATTAAAAATCTCCAAACAAACAAAAGCCCAGGGCCAGACGGCTTCCCCGGGGGAATTCTACCAAACATTTAAAGAAGAACTAATTCCTATTCTCCTGAAACTGTTCCAAAAAATAGAAATGGAAGGAAAACTTCGAAACTCATTTTATGAGGCCAGCATCACCTTGATCTCAAAACCAGAAAAGGACCCCATCAAAAAAGAGAGCTATAGACCAATATCCTTGATGAACACAGATGCGAAAATACTCAACAAAATACTAGCCAATAGGATTCAACAGTACATTAAAAAGATTATTCACCATGACCAAGTGGGATTTATTCCAGGGCAGCAAGGTTGGTTCAACAACCGCAAATCAGTCAATGTGATACAACACATCAATAAAAGAAGAACAAGAACCATATGATACTCTCAATAGATGCTGAAAAAGCATTTGACAAAGTACAGCATCCCTTCCTGATCAAAACTCTTCAAAGTGTAGGGATAGAAGGCACATACCTCAATATCATCAAAGCCATCTATGAAAAACCCACCACAAATATCATACTCAATGGAGAAAAACTGAAAGCTTTTCCGCTAAGGTCAGGAACACGGCAGGGATGTCCATTATCACCACTGCTATTCAACATAGTACTAGAGGTCCTAGCCTCAGCAATCAGACAACAAAGGAAATTAAAGGCATCCAAATTGGCAAAGAAGAAGTCAAATTATCACTCTTCACAGATGATATGATACTATATGTGGAAAACCCAAAAGACTCCACTCCAAAACTGCTAGAACTTGTACAGGAATTCAGTAAAGTGTCAGGATATAAAATCAATGCACAGAAATCAGTTGCATTTCTCTACACCAACAGCAAGACAGAAGAAAGGGAAATTAAGGAGTCAATCCCATTTACAATTGCACCCAAAACCATAAGATACCTAGGAATAAACCTAACCAAAGAGGCACAGAATCTATACTCAGAAAACTATAAAGTACTCATGAAAGAAATT
>NW_026752982.1:0-1391 GCF_022355385.1 Mustela nigripes
ATGGATGAGCCTTAAGTCTGGGCCAGAAATGACACAACTTTCCCAAAACCATATTGCTACTGAGGGGCCAGCTGGGATCTACGCCCACTCTGGTGCCAGAGCCTGTGATTGCAAACGTGGGCTGCACTAGCTGTTCAGAACAAAGGACTGTTCATGGAAGTGACACAGCTAACCCGTGAGACCCACCACCCTTTTCCCTAAGGTCATCCCGGTACAGCCTGCAGTGATGGCCTGAGTTAAGAATTTGAACTTGGAGCTGCAGAGGGCGTGTTTTAGGGACAAGATTGGTGTTAAGGGGGTCTAATGAAGCCCAGAGGGAATGGAAGGAAACAGGACTTGGGAAAATATCTGGGTCCCTGGAGCAGTGATCTCCTTTTATTACTGTGCACCTCTCCTTCACAAAAATACATACATACATACATACATACATACAAAAAATATTTGCGGACATACCACCAATTTAAGCAAATTTTTGATAAATTATAAACTCTACTACTCTACTAAATTATTATGCGCATTATAAATGATATGCAAAAGCTAAACAGTTAAATGGATGACATGAAATATGAATAAAACTTATAATATTTTCTTCCACCCCTTACTGGACTATTTGTCAAACTCCCTTTGGAGAAGACTTCTTAAAGATTTGTTTATTTATTTATTGAGAGAGAGAGAGACAACACGTGTGTGCACATGTGAGTATGGAGGTGGGGCAAAGGGAAAAGGAGAGAAGCGGACTCCCCATTGAGCACAGAGGCCTCACTAAGGGCTCAATCCCATGACCCTGAGATCATGACTTGAGCCAAAATTTTGAGTCAGACATTTAATCAACTGAGACACCCAGGTGCCCTGGACAAGACTTTTTAAGAAAGAGATAGGACACTGGATTTATAGCAATAATTCCTAGAATTAATCTTTAAAAGTGGGAAGATAGAAATGGTTTTTTAAATTTTTTTTTAAAGATTTTCTTTATTTATTCATAAGAGATGGGAGGCAGAGGCAGAAGCAGGCTTCCCACAGAGCAGGAAGTCCAGAGTGGGACTTGATTCCAGGACCTGGGATCATGACCCTAGCTGGATATACATGCTGGAGATACTGATAAACCAAACTTTAGGGAAAAATACTGAACTTTACTGGGAAGATGAAGCAGAACAACAGCATATGGCAGCAACATGAGTTTTAGATAGTTGTTGGTCACCCAGAAGGCTTAAGGTGGAGAGAAAAACAAAAGGCTGTAGTGACCCAAAATTGTCCGAGTTGTGTAATTTGACCCAGGAACTTCCGGGTGACATAAAGATTTGTTTATTACACGGACAGTGCCATGTGGGGACAGAGCGAGGGGGCATGAGAATTCCATACAAACGTGTGAGTGGCTCTTCTCCCATCTCCAG
>NW_026752983.1:0-1391 GCF_022355385.1 Mustela nigripes
TTTGGTGTTAGTTGTGATCTCTCCTCTTTCATTCATGATTTTATTTGGGTCCTTTCTCTTTTCTTTTTGATAAGTCTGGCCAGGGGTTTATCAATCTTATTAACTCTTTCAAAGAACTGGCTCCTAGTTTCGTTGATTTGCTCTATTGTTTTTTCTATTTCATTGACTTCTGCTCTGATCTTTATGATTTCTCTTCTCTTTCTGTGTTTAGGCTCTGTTTCTTGTTCTTTCTCAGCTCCTTTAGGTGTAGGGTTAGGTTGTGTACTTGAGACCTTTCTTGCTTCTTGAGAAAGGCTTGTACTGCTATATATTTTCCTCTCAGGACTGCCTTTGCTGTGTTCCACAGATTTTGAACAGTTCTGTCTTCCTTTTTGTTTGTTTCCATGATTTTTTTTTCAATTCTTCTTTAATTACCTGGTTGACCCATTCATTCTTTAGAAGGATGCTGTTTAGTCTCCATGCATTTGGGTTCTTTCCAAAATTCCTCTTGTGATTGAGTTCTAGCTTCAGAGCATTGTGGTCTGAAAATATGCAGGGAATGATCCCAATCTTTTGATATGGGTTTAGTCCTGATATTAGTCCTGATTTAGGACCGAGGATGTGATCTACTCTGGAGAATGTTCCATGTACACCAGAGAAGAATGTGTATTCTGTTGCTTTGGGATGAAATGTTCTGAATATATCTGTGATGTCCATCTGGTCATCTGGTGTGTCATTTAAGCCCTTTATTTCCTTGTTTATCTTTTGCTTGGATGATCTGTCCAGTTCAGTGAGGGGAGTGTTAAAGTCCCCTACTATTATTGTATTATTGCTGATGTGTTTCTTTGATTTTGTTATTAAATGGTTTTGGTTTATATCATTGGCTGCTAGCATGTTAGGGGCATAGATATTTAAAATTTTTAGATCTTATTGTTGGAAAGATCCTTTGAGTATGATATAATGTCTTTGCTCATCTCTTATTATAGTCTTTGGCTTAAAATCTAATTGATCTGATATAAGTATTGCCACCCCTGCTTTCTTCTGATGTCCATTAGTATGGTAAATTGTTTTCCAACCCCTCACTTTAAATCTGGAGGTGTCTTCGGGCCTAAAATGAGTTTCTTGTAAGCAACATACAGATGGGTTTTGTTTTTTTATACATTCTGATACCCTGTGTCTTTTGATTGGGGCATTTATCCCATTAACATTCAGGGTAACTCTTGAGAGATATGAATTGCCTGTAGGGTGACTGTTACTGTATATTGTCTCTGTTCCTTTCTGATCTACTACTTTTAGGCTCTCTCTTTGCTTACAGGACCCCTTTCAATATTTCCTGTAGAGCTGGTTTGGTGTTTGCAAATTCTTTTAATTTTTGTTTGTCCTGGAAGCTTTTTATCTCTCCTTCTATTTTC
>NW_026752984.1:0-1391 GCF_022355385.1 Mustela nigripes
AGTGCATTAGTGCCCAGGTTAGACTATATATTTTGGGTGCCTTCGAGTGCCGTGTAGGTTCTTATCTGAAGAACTCTTCACGATATGGAGAATGAGCGAGTCTGAGGCGCGTGCTCCGGCTTTTGTCTCTGGATTTTGAATCAGCGATGGCCTTGGAATGATGCGGAGGCCTCATGGGCCATGGACGAATCGTGTTCTCTGTGGACTTGGGCGATCCCAATTGTTTTTCGTCAATCTGTGGGATGGGAGGACTCCTTTCAGGTTTGTTACCTCAGTGTCCCACCAAAAGAGGAATTCCAAAGCAGAGCCCTGGGGAAGAGTGAAGGGAAAACCCGAACTATGCTTAAAAATTGGGGCCTAGGGGCATGGCAAGCCCAATATGCTGTCTCTCCATCCAGCCACTGAGCGGCCTTACCTGAGCTCTGGGATCAGGCTTAGTGTCACAATGTGTGTTTGTGAATAATGTGGCCCGCAAGCATGAGCGGGTCCTCCTGGGCCACACTGGTTTCAACTACACTGAACCTTGGACAACAGGCCAACCACAAGGTTTCTTGCCATGGGGAAACAGTTCTGATTTCTGCATCATTTTCAAACCCGGGCCGTGATTGGAGATAAGGTCTAGGTTCTGAAGCCTGAAACCGAGGTTGAGAAGATATGACGACCTAAGGCCATGGCGGGTCCGATGTGCTCAGTGTGCGGCAAGCTGTCTGGGTGGGGCCAGGAGGTCCCGGCTCAGGCTGTGTCAAAAGGGCATTAGTGCCCGGGTCAGCCTATATATTTGGGGTACTGCCATGTGGCGTGCTGGTTGATCCTCATTTGGGGTTTCTGGGTAGCACCTGAGGGCATGTTTTTCTTCTGGAGGGCCGGCAGAGTGCTGCATTGTAGTCAGGTTTGCCAAACTGGAGGGCTTGTGGGTCAGTAGTCTGACGACGGAAGTCTGAGAACCCAAGCTAGGCCTAGGATTCTGGGTGAGGATATGGGAGGCGCAATCTCCAGACCTGAATCGAGATCTCGTGCATCTGAAGTCAGGGCGAGGATAAGACGATTGCTCAGGTTGGACATCTGTCCCTGATGGCCCCTTCTTGAGGGGGGGGGTGGATCACGAGGCCATGGGGGTTTTCCCACGATGGGAGTTGTGAGAAGTCTCAACTGCAAAGATTCTTCTGCAGGACATTTGAGACCTGTTGGTTGGCTCCATGACAACGTTTCTGAGCACGGTTCTAAGGATGGATGGCTGGGTAGCCCTCCTCGCATTCCAATTGTCTCCAAGCAACAAAACAGTTTAGATCTGCTGGATTGGGGGAGCAACCGAGGAGGCTCAGTTAAAATGGACTCTCCCGTGTATGTGTCCTAATATGATTTTGTGTCTATGGAGACCTTGGAATGCGAGG
>NW_026752985.1:0-620 GCF_022355385.1 Mustela nigripes
TGAGCTGAGGTACCTGGGCCCTCGTCATTGGTGTCCACAGTGAGCCCTTGCTCCCAGCTTTAGCTGGCATTCGGTGGCTCTGGGAGGAGCTGGACGTCTGGGCGAGCGACAGGGTATGCCTTATGCAGTGCTCCCTAATAGTCAGCCACGTACCCCTACCACACAGAATTCAGAGAAGGGAGCTTCCTGGAGGGAGGTGGTGTTCAGGCTGTGGGCTTGACGGTGACCACAACCAGCGGGCCCCAGTCATAGTGTTCCGTTTCATAACCACGCCAAACCTTTGTGAGTACTCCGAGAGAGCCGCGATCACCTCCACTTCACAGAGAAACATGGTTTTGTCTGAGGCAATGAGATTACCTGGGGAAGTGGTAGCCTTCTCTCGAGAGAGACTTGATTAATCAGGGAAGGTCGTGCCTTTTTAGTTTTTTTTTTTTCTTTACAGCATCTGAAAACTTTTGCTGTCAGAAATACTTTCGTATTTTTACAGGGAATTGCTTGTAACTTTTTCTCAGGACGTACGCAGTTCAGTGAGGTCTAATGCATGTATGGATTTGGATTTGTGTAACCAATCTGCACAGTCGGATAAGAGACAGGAAATCTGGAATGTTATCTCTTTATTT
>NW_026752985.1:720-1390 GCF_022355385.1 Mustela nigripes
TCTGGAATGTTATCTCTTTATTTAATCTGTCTCAGCCACTGTGATGAACATCGATAGAGCGCTTCTGCAGACAGCAGGGCTCTGAATCCATGGGGAATCTAGGGGTTGTGTGGGGTCTGGTACTCAGTTTGATTTTATTGATTTTATTTTTTTTAAAGATTTTATTTATTTTATTTGACAGATAGAGATCACAAGTAGGCAGAGAGGCAGGCAGAGAGAAGGACGAGGAAGAAGACTCCCTGGTGAGCAGAGAGCCCAATGTGGGGCTCGATCCCAGGACCCTGGGATCATGACCTGAGCCGAAGGCAGAGGCTTTAACCCACTGAACCACCCAGGTGCCCCTGGTACTCAGTTTTAGAGTTGAAAAATCACCTTTATTTTTAAGAAGTGTGATTGTGTATTTTTTCTTATTAATAAGTAATATATGTACATTTTAGGGAAAAATGATAAAATTTTAAGAAATCCCATAACCCCTCATGACCTTAGCTAATCATAGTTAATCATATTGAGTATACTTCATATATCTTAGGTGTCACCTTGTTGGGTGACCTGCTTTTTAATGGTAATTAATATATTGTAGTCGTTTTCCATTTACATTTTTAAATGTCGATTTTAATGAGTCCGCGGTATCACACAGTTTCCTCTGGGTCGGTGTTGTTGCTGCCTCCCT
>NW_026752986.1:0-1390 GCF_022355385.1 Mustela nigripes
CCATCTTGGGGATGGGAGGAGTCCTTTCAGTTTGGTTACCTCAGGTGTCCCACCAAAAGAGGGATTTCAACCATAGCCCTGGGGAGGGGCGAATGGACAAACCGAAGTATGGTTAGTTCCAGCCACTGAGAGGCCTTCCTTGAGGACAGAACTCACGCTGAGGGTCACAATGTGTGTTTAGGCCTTCTAGGCACTCAAGCATGGGCGGGAATCATGGTCCACACTGTTTCTCCTACAATGAACGTTGGGCTCCATGCCAACCACATGTATTCTTGCCATGGGGAAGTAGTAGTTCTGATTTTTTCATCTCTTTCACCGCTGGGACGTGATTGGAGTTATGGTCTAGGTTGTGTAGTCTGAAAACCGAGCTTGGGAAGAGATGATGACTTAAGTCCATGTCAGGTCCGAAGTGCGCAGTGTGGAGGAGGCTCGCTGAGTGTTGGTCGGGAGGTTCAGGCATAGGCTGCGTCAGACCAGGCATTAGTTTTCAGGGTATATTGTATAATTGGGGGAGAGTCGAGTGCCGTGCCGCTTGATCCTCATTTAGCGTTTCTGGGTAGCCCCAAGGGCAACGTTTTTCTTCTGGAGGGCAGGCAGAGGGCTGCATTGTGGCTCCGGAATTCCCAAACTGGATGCCCTTTGGGCAAGGAGTGTGAGGACAGAAGAATAAGAAAACAAGTTACGCGTAGGTTTCGGGACGAGGGCACGACAGGCACTCTCTGCAGATCTGAATCGGGACTTCGTGCATCTGAAGTCAGGGAGAGGTTCAGACCTAGGCTCAGGTTGGAGTTTCTGTCCATTATGGCCCTTTCTTGAAGGGGGCAGCATCTCGAGGCCATGGAGGTTTACCAAGGAGGGGAGTTGGGATATGCTCCAAGCCACAAGGGTTTTTTCTGATCAACAATTGATATCTGTTGGATCGCTTCAGGATGTCTCATACAGAACAACAGCAAAGCAGGGATCGAAGGATGGAACCCTGGGCAGACTGCCTCGATTCTAACTGTCTCCTAGTTAATAGACAGTTTTGATATGCTAGCTCTAGGGGAGCAACGTAGGGGGCTGAGTTGAAATGGACTCTCCTGCGGATGGGTCCCATTGTGGGTTTGTGAGCATGCAGACCTTGGCATGTGGCGGTGGCACACGGATCATGAATGCTTCTAACCAGAGGTTTTGCGTCATCTCCAAAAGACAAGTTTCCCATGTGGAGACTAGATTTGATCTGATTGGTGCCTCAGGAAAGCCCCACATGCTGATATTGGAAACCAGGCCTCTGATGAGAGATAGCAGGAAACCAAAACAATGGACCCCATTAGGGCCAAGGGCCCTGTCCCGTTCAATCTCCTTCTCTGGGGACATCCATCTACAGTATGAGTGGAGATGGATGCTCAGC
>NW_026752987.1:0-1390 GCF_022355385.1 Mustela nigripes
TCTGAAAGCATAGAAGGAGAAGTAAGAGTGTGAATTGTACTTCAATGCTTTCAGATGTTTGACATTTGAAAATTTTGCTTCTAGAAGAGATGCCCTATATAATTCTTACTTTAAGGAGCAAGTTGCTTTTATAATTTTTTAATTATTCTACCATTCAAGTATTTCCATTTAAATTAAATTCAATACCATTTAAAAAAAAAATCAAAAGTGCAGCCAGTATTCAATTCCTGGGCTAAATAATTTTTGAAAGCTTTGTGTTATTGAAGCTACAGGGTTTTCCTGTAGTTTTAACTCTTTCTTTCTGTGATTTTCCCAATTAGTCACGTAAGTGACTGCAATATAACAGACATTGAGGATAAAGAAGGAATGAATAGAACAATCCTTGGCTTCATGAAGTTAAGAATCTAGCAAGGGAGTCAAACAATTCAATCATTCAGAGACAATTTATTGAGTGCCTGGCCTAAGATGAGCACAACAAAACCCCAGAACAGAGGAATCATTTTAGTGGGAGAGATAGATAATAGGTAAGCCAACTTTAAAAAAAAAAAAATCGTACTGGTTTTTCTTTAATAGTGATGCATATTTGAACTAAATAAGCACATTTTAAAAAGAGCAGTGATTGAGAAGAGGCTTTTTAACTGAGTGGTCCGAAAGGGCCTCCCTGAAAAAGTCTGTTTTGAACAGATTTCTGAATAATATCAGCTAGGAAGCTGCGTAAAAATCTCAGGGATGGGTGATTTTTCCAGTCAAAAAACTGTAAAGGCTCCAAAGTCACAATAGAGATATAAGTTTCTCTAATAAAGTAACTTCTGACAAAGAATGAGAAGAAATAACTAACCCAGGTTTGAAAGAAAAGGGACAGACTTTCTATGGAATTCATATTTAATTAAAGCTCTAAAGGACAAAAATACAATAGATCAAAATTCTGGTCACGCTGATATACCTAATGAAAGTTCATAAACAAGGTGTGGGTAGCAAAGAGTGTGTGGGAATGTTGGTAAGAACAGTGGGGAAGAGTCATCCCTGAATATGTTCTTAAATGAAGCAATTCTTGTGTTTTTTTAAAGGGTAAATTGGAGTTTGCCTAAGTGATTAGAGAAGGGTGCCTCATCTTATGGAAGTTCAAAGCCATAAAGATGTGATAAACTACTGCAGACATTTTCATGTATATTTGTTGTTGCTTCCAATAATGGTGATCTAAAAACTCCTACTTAAGACAACTTAAAATACAGACAAAATAGCTTTTAAAATTAAAGATATCAGAATGATTATAAAAATTAAGTGTGGGATTACCTGGCCAAAATACGAAATACAATGAGAGCCTAGAGATATATGCCCGGAATCCATTTTAGCTATGAGAGCATTTGAAACTGCTAAAACACACTGAGCT
>NW_026752988.1:0-1390 GCF_022355385.1 Mustela nigripes
GTGCAAAGAAGCTTCATTCATTTTTGCCAATCTGGTGAGCAGATTTGGGGTTTGTTGTTTGGAACCATGCATGTTTTGTGAATTATACTGATATATACATGTAATTGTAGGTTTGTGGCTTGGAATGCTGTTGAGAAAAATTAGGCTGGAATATCTATGTTTGTACTATGTAGGATAAAATAGTTTTCCATTTCTTAACTTCGAAAGCTATTTTCTTTAAGAAAGGTATTGAATTTATGAAGAAACTCACATTGAATAGCTCACCATTTTGGAGAACCACCAGGCTTTGTCTCTGTCTTCCTCAAATATTCACCCCATAAACTTCAAAGTCTAGTACACCAGACATGTGCAAATTCTCTAAGTGGTGAAAGTGACTTCAAAGCTTATTAATATTCCTATACTCATTCTTTATAATGTCAGAATTTCAATTAATTTACTGCTAGTTTACACATAAATTTAGGAGTTAATTTTATTTTATCCAAATTTTTAATGTGTTCTCCATTTGGAGAATGTTTCTGAACACATAAATTCTGTCATAATGTGGGGAATAGAATCCAAAATCATATTTTTTATTTTAAAACATGTTCATCAAAAAAATTTCCATTTGTATGTACTTTTCAATTTCTTGGCATATAATTTTCTACATTATCCTGTTACTAGTTTTGAATCTGTACTGATCATAAAATTTTATCTCTGTGTGTTATTAATATTGTTTGTTCTTTTTCTACTTTTCCTAGTCTTATAAAACACACTCTTACTCAATTTTATTTGCAAACACTCTTTGATATTTTTGTTTCGTTTTAGCCTTTAAAATGGCTTATTCAAATTATATCAGGGCTTACCATTTATATGCTTTGGTTAGCTCTGTTCTTTTTAACTCCTTATCTTCAAGTGTTTATCTTATTTAAGTTAACACATTTTGTTCTTAAATATAAGACCTTATGTATACATTTGACTTCTGATTCAGATGGAGATCGCATGAGATTTGTACTGAAATCTTTCAGGATTTGTACTGAGATCTCTTGAAATTTGGAATAAGTCCTCATCTCATGGTATTTGGAAGGAGTTCTCATGATATTTGGGTAAAAATCTCACGAGAACTGCCTGAGTTCTCCTGAGATTTGGACTAAGATCTCATACTTCCAGTGGCAGGAACCAACACTGCCACTCCTTCCAGTGGCTGGCACTGCAACTGTCTACTGCCTCCAGTGGCAGTAATCAGCACTTCAAAGCATTCTGGCATCCCTCACACTTCAGCTGACCACTGCCTCCAGTGGAAAGAAAGACATAGTTTCTTATTCCAGGAAAAAAAGACATAGTTTCTTCTTCTTCTTCCTGAAGCTCACCACTGCTTCCAGTGCTAGGTAACTAGACTGCCACTCCTTCCAAT
>NW_026752989.1:0-731 GCF_022355385.1 Mustela nigripes
TGCTTCATGGAGATGTTTGTCAGTTTTGGGTTTTGTTTGTTTTGTTTTGTTTTTTACCGAGGTTCACTTGCTAACTTTTCTCTTCTCTTAAAAATATATTTAATCTAGGGGTGCCTGGTGGCTCAGTGGGTTAAAGCATCTGCCTTCGGCTTGGGTCATGATCCCAGGGTTCTGGGATTGAGCCCCACATCAGGCTCTCTGCTCAGCAGGGAGCCTGCTTCCCTTCCTCTCTCTCTGCCTGCCTCTCTGCCAAATAAATAAATAAAATCTTTAAAAAATATATGTGTTTAATCTAGGGGCACCTGGGTGGCTAAGTGGGTGGGTTAAACCTGTCTCTTCAGCTCAGGTTATGATCTCAGGGTCCTGGGATTGAGTCCTGCATTGGCAGGGAGCCCTCTTCCTCTTCTCTCTCTCTCTCTCTCTCTGCCTCCTTGTGATCTCTCTCTGTCAAATAAATAAGTAAGTAAATAAATCTTTAAAAAAAATATATATATATAATATCTTCCAGGAAGAGATTATGCTGAGTGAAATAAGTCAAGCAGAGAGAGCCAATTATCATATGGTTTCACTTATTTGTGGAGCATAGCAAATAGCATGGCGGACAAGGGGAGATGGAGAGAAGGGAGTTGAGGGAAACTGGAAGGGGAGGTGAACCATGATAGACTATGGACTCTGAAAAATAATCTGAGGGTTTTGAAGGGTTGGGGGTGGGAGGTTGGGGGAACCAGGTG
>NW_026752989.1:831-1390 GCF_022355385.1 Mustela nigripes
GTGCAAAAACAACGAATACTGTTACACTGAAAAAAATATATATATATACATATTTCATCTATCATTGCCAAGTATTTCAAATGGTAGTGGGGGTTGATGGTGTGGGACCCCATGAAGTGAATTTACACTGCCATCTTGACCACAATGTAAGTGTCATACACAGCCGTCCTGTGTCCCCTTTCCTTCTGAAATGGATTCTCTCTTCCCAGCTGTTATCAATAGAAGACAGGGGTCTTTGTTCTTGTAGGTGACTTGTCCGAGATCGCACGGCGTTCGAGGTTTAACCTTTGCTCTGATTGTAGGACCCATTTTCTTTAACTCAGTGCCATGCAACCTACCATGTAGGAGTCTCAATATTCTCCTGCTTTTGAAGCTGTACTCCACAGGCCACGTCTACCAGTGCATATCTATTCTTGTCTAGTTCACTCATTTATTGCATACATTTACTGGATGCCAGATATGTGTTTCAGGCACCTTTCTAGGTGCTGGAGATATGGCAGTGGGCAAGTCAGACACAACCCCCTGCCCTCATTGAGCATGTTCCATTTCCTACTACTGG
>NW_026752990.1:0-1390 GCF_022355385.1 Mustela nigripes
GCCATGGGGAAAGAGTTCTGATTTCTGCATCAGTTTCAGACCCGGGCAGTGGTTGGAGATAAGGTCTAGGTTCTGAAGCCTGAAAACCGAGGTTGAGAAGAGAATACGACCTAAGGACATGGCGGGTCCGATGTGCTCAGTGTGAGGCCAGCTCTCTGGTTGGGGCCAGGAGGTCCAGGCTCAGGCTGTGTCAGAAAGGGCATTAGTGCCCAGGTCAGCATATATATTTGGGGTACAGCCGAATGTCCTGCTGGTTGATCCTGTTGGGGATTTCTGGGTAGCCCCAGAGGGCAATATTTTTCGCCTGGAGGTCAGGCAGTGTGCTGCATTGTAGTTCTGGATTGCCAAACTGGAGGGCTTGTGGGCCAGTAGTCGGAGGATGGAAGTCTGAGAACCCAAGCTAGCCTAGGTTTCTGAGTGAGTATATGGCATGCACAATGTACAGACCTGAATCGAGATCTCGTGCATCTGAAGTAATGGCGAGGATCAGATGATCGCTCAGGTTGGACATTCTGTCCCTGATGACCCCTTCTTGAAGGGGGGGTGGATCACTAGGCCATGGGGGTTTAACCATGATGGGAGTTGTGAGAAGCTCCGAATTGCAAAGATTCTTCTGCAGGACAATTGAGATATGTTGGTTGGCTCCAGGACAACGTTTCCGAGCAGGGTTCTAAGGACGGATGGCTGGGTAGCCCACCTCGCATTCCAATTTTCTCCAAGCAACAAGACAGATTAGATCTGCTGTATCTGGGGGAGCAACCGAGGAGGCAGAGTTGAAATGGACTCGCCCGTGGATGTGTCCTAATATGATTTTGTGTCTATGGAGACCTTGGAATGAAGCAGTGGCACTGGGGCCCTGATGGGTTCTGCTAAAGAGAGGCTTTCACACAGCTCCATCATGGAAGTTTCCCATGTATAGATGAGATTTGTTCTGATGGGTGAGTCAAGAAACAGCCATATGCTGTTATTGAAATCCAGGCCTCTGTGGAGAGATGCCTGGAAACCAAATCAATGGATCCATAGTCCCTAGGGGCCTGTGCGTTCCTTTTTACCACTGGGCATATCAGTCTACTGGTCTGAGTGCCGGTAGGTGCTCAGATGTGCCCAGATTGCCCATGTTTATCCTGGGAAGCCACAAATATTGGGATGGCCTCAGGGACTTTGGAGTTTTATCTTATATTTGCGTTGTGGCCATTGGAGTGGGCACATACAATTCCCTTGGAGAGGGCAAGCACAGTCGTTAGCTTTGGCTCCAGGGGCCTGAGCATGTAGGGTGTGTAGGCCAGGGCTGTTTGGACAGTTGACTGAAAACACAAACTCGGCTTATGTTTCGGGTCATATATATGGCAGGACAGATCTACAGACAATGAGGAGAACTCTTCGGGATATG
>NW_026752991.1:0-1390 GCF_022355385.1 Mustela nigripes
CAAAAGAATACACATCTTGTGCATGTGAACTGGCCCACTTCTCTACCAGTCGGAAGCAAGCCATGCCTACATGGAGGGAATCCCACCTGCACCTGGTCCATCTGTCTGCTGCCCTTGAGCAGAGCAGAGGATGGGCTGAGCTTGGTGTGGGTGTCATGGGGTGATGGCCTGTGGGCAACAGATGCTACCTCCTGAGGACCTATATAGCACCAGCCCCTGGTCCTCAGCTAAGATGAAACAATATTTATGTTTAGTGACCTATTTCTGGGGACAGGGAATGTGCTCAGTGCTTTGGTGACTATATTTTTTTAAAAGCCCCTTAGGTATCTAAGGACAATCAACAGCCTCCAGAAGCAGAGAAAGAGCCACACCTAGGGAACAAGAAGACAGACCAGAAATGCTCTGCACAGGCCAGTTTGCATTTCTGTAGGTCTTCTGGAGCTAGACTGCCCCCAGTGTCCCTGGGGATCGTGGGTCAGGCCTGGCGCACACCCTGATGCTGCACTGTTGGAAGCCATGACAAGCCTCCTGGTCCCTTCGTCCGCGAGACACCCCCATCCCTGGACGACCCCAGCCTGCTTCTTGGAACTCCCATTCCCCTTTTTGACTCCATTGTTCACTTTTCCCATCACGGCCATAATACAGAGTACAGTTGAACTACTTTCTGTTCTGTCATTTAAATCTAATTTTATCATAGTTGCTCTAAAACTAAACCTTGCATCATTAATCCTGATGTAGAAACACTTGTTGCTTTGCATGAATGAACTGTGGATTCTGAGTGCCCTCACAGTGTCATGGGGCTAGTGTCCAGGGCTACGTCCTCATTAAGCCAACCCAGATGGTGCAGTGAAGGCCTGACGCAGGCACTGCTGTTTTTGTGCAAGTAAGGCAGCACAGCCAAAACCTAGGTTTTGGATCACAATGGCTCATGGCCTCTCAACCACTTCGGATGCTATGGGGGCACACCCTGAAGACACTTGCTAGTCCAGTGTCACCCTGGGAAATTTACAAGGAGTAGCCATTGTGTCAAAAGGGGGAAACTAATAGGAGTGGGGATGATGGGAGTCGGAACTCCTGAGAGAGAATCCACCTTGAGGACTGCCCAGAACTTCCTAGGAGTTCATCCAATTGTCTTGCATGAATCAATTCATCTAAATGCATTTCCTCATATTAGAAATGATGAGACTTGGGATGCCTAGGTGGTTCAGTTGTTTAAGTCGCTGCCTTCCCAGCATCAGGGATCGAGTCCCATATTGGGCTACTTGCTCGACAAGGAGCCTGATTCTCCCTCTGCCTCTGCCTGCCATTCTATCTGCCTGTGATCACTCTGTTTCAATCTCTAACTAATTAGTAAAAAAATCTTAAAAAAAAAAAAAGAAATGATGATCCT
>NW_026752992.1:0-1390 GCF_022355385.1 Mustela nigripes
GGGCCTAGGGACATGTCAAGCCCATTATGACATCTAATGGTCCATCCACTTTAGAGGACGTACTAGTGGACAGGACTCACGCTGATGGTCACAATGCGTGTTTATGCCCTCGTCACACTCAATAATGGGCAGGGCCTCAGGGTGAATGCTGGTTTCTCCTACACTGAACGTTGGACAACCTGCCGACCACAAGGTTTCTTGCCATGGGTTAGGAAGAGTTCTGATTGCTGCATCACAGTCACCACTGGGCAGTGATTGGAGATAAGGTCTAGGTTCTGAAGCCTGAAAACAGAGGTAGGGAAGAGATGATGACATTAGGTCCTGGAGGGTCTGATGAGCTCAGTGTGCGGTCAGCTGTCTGGGTGTTGTTCACGAGGTCCGGGCTCAGGTTCCCAGACAGTGCATTAGTGCCCAGGTTAGACTATATATTTTGGGTGCCTTCGAGTGCCGTGTAGGTTCTTATCTGAAGAACTCTTCAGGATATGAAGAATGAGCGAGTCTGAGGCGCGTTCTCAGGCTTTTGTCTCTGGATTTTGTATCAGCGTTGGCCGTGGAATGTTGGGGAGGCATCATGGGCCATGGACGAATCTTGCTCTCTGTGGACTTGGCCCGATCCCAATTGTTTTTCGTCAATCTGTGGGATGGGAGGACTCCTTTCAGGTTTGTTACCTCAGGTGTCCCACCAAAAGAGGAATTCCAAAGCAGAGCCCTGGGGAAGAGTGAAGGGACAACCCGAACTATGGTTAAAAATTTGGGCCTAGGGGCATGGCAAGCCCAATATGCTGTCTCTCCATCCAGCCACTGAGAGGCCTTACGTGAGGACTGGGATCAGGCTGAGGGACACAATGTGTGTTTGTGACCAATGTGGCCCACAAGCATGGGCGGGGCCTCTTGGGCCACACTGGTTTCAACGACACTGAACCTTGGACAACATGCCAACCACAAGTTTTCCTGCCATGGGGAAAGAGTTCTGTTTTTTGCATCATTTTCAAACCGGGGCCGTGATGGAGATAAGGTCTAAATTCTGAAGCCTTAAAATCGGGGTTGAGAAGATATGACGACCAAAGGCCATGGCGGGTCCGATGTGCTCATTGTGCGGCCAGCTGCCTGGGTGGGGCCAGGAGGTCCAAGCACAGGCCGTGTCTGAAAGTGCATTAGTGCCCAGGTCAGCCTATTTATTTGGGGTACAGCCGAATATCGTGCATGTTTATCCTCATTTGTGGTTTCTGGGTAGCCCCAGAGGGCAATGTTTTTCTTCTGGATGGCAGGCAGAGTGTTGCATTGTAGTTCTGGATTGCCAAACTGGAGGGCTTGTGGGCCAGTAGCCTGAGGACGGAAGTCTGAGAACCCAAGCTAGGCCTAGGTTTCTGGGTGAGGCTATGGCAGGCAC
>NW_026752993.1:0-368 GCF_022355385.1 Mustela nigripes
CATCAATAAAAGAAAGAACAAGAACCATATGATCCTCTCAATAGATGCTGAAAAAGCATTTGACTAAGTACAGCATCCCTTCCTGATCAAAACACTTCAAAGTGTATGGATAGAGGGCACATACCTCAATATCATCAAGCCATCTATCAAAAACCCACTGTAAATATCATTCTCAATGGAGAAAAACTGAAAGCTTTTCCGCTAAGGTCAGGAACATGGCAGGGATGTCCATTATCACCAATGCTATTCAACATAGTACTAGAGGTCCTAGCCTCAGCAATCAGACAACAAAAGGAAATTAAAGGCATCCAAATCGGCAAAGAAGAAGTCAAATTATCACTCTTCGCAGATGACATGATACTATATGT
>NW_026752993.1:468-1390 GCF_022355385.1 Mustela nigripes
CACAACTAACACCAAAGAAATACAAACTATTATAAGAACATACTCTGAGCAACTCCACGCCAATAAATTTGACAAGCTGGAAGAAATGGATGCATTCCTAGAAACATATAAACTACCACAACTGAACCAGGAAGAAATAGAATTCCTAAACAGACCCATAACCAGTAAGGAGATTGAAACAGTTGTTAAAAATCTCCAAATAAACAAAAGCCCAGGGCCAGAGGGCTTCCCGGGGGAATTCTACCAAACATTTAAAGAAGAACTAATTCGTATTTTCCTGAAACTGTTCAAAAAATAGAAATGGAAGGAAAACTTCCAAACTCATTTTATGAGGCCAGCATCACCTCGATCCCAAATCCAAACAAGGATCCCATCAAAAAAGAGAGCTATAGACCAATATCCTTGATGAACACAGATGCGAAAATACTCAACAAAATACTAGCCAATAGGATTCAACAGTACATTAAAAGGATTATTCACCACGACCAAGTGGGATTTAATCCAGGGCTGCAAGGTTGGTTCAACATCCGCAAATCAGTCAATGTGATACAACACATCAATAAAAGAAAGAACAAGAACCATATGATCCTCTCAATAGATGCTGAAAAAGCATTTGACTAAGTACAGCATCCCTTCCTGATCAAAACACTTCAAAGTGTATGGATAGAGGGCACATACCTCAATATCATCAAGCCATCTATCAAAAACCCACTGTAAATATCATTCTCAATGGAGAAAAACTGAAAGCTTTTCCGCTAAGGTCAGGAACATGGCAGGGATGTCCATTATCACCAATGCTATTCAACATAGTACTAGAGGTCCTAGCCTCAGCAATCAGACAACAAAAGGAAATTAAAGGCATCCAAATCGGCAAAGAAGAAGTCAAATTATCACTCTTCGCAGATGACATGATACTATATGT
>NW_026752994.1:0-645 GCF_022355385.1 Mustela nigripes
GGACAGTTGTCTGAAAACAAAAACTCGGCTTATGTTTCAGGTCATAGGTATGGCAGGAGTGATCTACAGACCATGAGGAGAACTATTCGGGATATGAAAAAAGGGCGAGTGTGAGGCTCTTGCTCAAGTTTTTGTCTCTGGATATCGTGTCACACATGGTCGTGAATTTTCTGGGTGACTTCATGGGAAATGGACGAGTCTTATTCTCTGGGGTTTTGGACCCGTCCAAAGAGTTTAGGGTCATTCTGTGGGATGGAAGAAGACCTTGCTCTGTTGTTGATTTGTTTTATTTTGATTTTCAACCTCAGGTGTCCCACCAAATGAGGGATTCCAGAGTAGAGCCCTGGGGAGGAGCGACTGGACAACCAGATCTGGTTAAAAATTGGGGCCTAGGGACACGTCAAGACCATTATGACATCTAATGGTCCAGCCACTGAGAGGACGTACTAGAGGACACGACTCAATCTGAGGGTCACAATGCGTGTTTATGCCCTTATCGCACTCAAGAATGGGCGGGGCCTCAGGCTGAATGCTGGTTTCTCCTACACTGAACGTTGGACAACATGCCAACCACAAGGATTCTTGCCATGGGTAAGGAAGAGTTCTGATTTCTGCATCACAGTCTCCCCTGGGCAGTGATTGGAG
>NW_026752994.1:745-1390 GCF_022355385.1 Mustela nigripes
GGACAGTTGTCTGAAAACAAAAACTCGGCTTATGTTTCAGGTCATAGGTATGGCAGGAGTGATCTACAGACCATGAGGAGAACTATTCGGGATATGAAAAAAGGGCGAGTGTGAGGCTCTTGCTCAAGTTTTTGTCTCTGGATATCGTGTCACACATGGTCGTGAATTTTCTGGGTGACTTCATGGGAAATGGACGAGTCTTATTCTCTGGGGTTTTGGACCCGTCCAAAGAGTTTAGGGTCATTCTGTGGGATGGAAGAAGACCTTGCTCTGTTGTTGATTTGTTTTATTTTGATTTTCAACCTCAGGTGTCCCACCAAATGAGGGATTCCAGAGTAGAGCCCTGGGGAGGAGCGACTGGACAACCAGATCTGGTTAAAAATTGGGGCCTAGGGACACGTCAAGACCATTATGACATCTAATGGTCCAGCCACTGAGAGGACGTACTAGAGGACACGACTCAATCTGAGGGTCACAATGCGTGTTTATGCCCTTATCGCACTCAAGAATGGGCGGGGCCTCAGGCTGAATGCTGGTTTCTCCTACACTGAACGTTGGACAACATGCCAACCACAAGGATTCTTGCCATGGGTAAGGAAGAGTTCTGATTTCTGCATCACAGTCTCCCCTGGGCAGTGATTGGAG
>NW_026752995.1:0-1389 GCF_022355385.1 Mustela nigripes
GGAATGTGAGGTTCAAGTCATGTCAAATTGAATTGCTATCCATAAAAGAACAACTTCCTATCTCTTGAAATTTAATTATAAGTCTATGTGAACACACACAGACAACATCCAGACACACACACACACACACACACACACACACACAAAGGAGACACACAAAAGATGGAGACAAAGTGAGGAATAACACTAAGGGAAGAAACACTCCCAAATAATGCCATAAAAAGGAAAGGTACAGATAATCCAAGTCAGAAACCAACCAAAATAGAAAGTTAACCTCCTACCTATCAATTTGCAGTTCAAGTATTCTGGATAAATTCTCCCATCAGTATAAACAGGTACTGGACTGAATAAAAATTTTTTAAAAAGGCAAAAATGGTCTACAAGAAAACAATAAAAACTTAACAAGCTTGACCTTATGTCATGAATAGATATTTCCTCCAACTATAAAGATACATATAGCTTGAAAGTGAAGGAATTGGGAAGACATAGTTTATGAAATTGGCAAGGAGAAGAGAGCCAAAGAGCTGATGCTTATCCAGATAGAGAGATTTTATGACTTCCAGAGACAAAAGATTACTGGAAGGAGTTTTGTCTTGATGGAACATAGAAACATCAGAAACTTGGAAGGATTGCCAACATATACACCACCAACATGGGTGTATCTAAATGTTGGAAGCATTTGCAGAAAGGAAAGGAGGTGGGGACGTCAATCCAGTATTGTTGGGGACTATGATATCCACTTTCAGCACAGGAAAGATCATCCATATGAAAAGGTGGTAAGGAATAACAGAAGTCATTATGTGCTGTCTAGATCCAATGAACTTTGGGGGTCAATGCATAAGATTGTGCCTCTGAGGACCATAAGATAAGTTCTTCCTAAGGGCAGACCAAACTTTGTCAATCACAGATCATGTGCTGGAGTCCAAATCAAGTCATAATTAATGGGAGAGAATTCACATTATATCTTGTATACTTATGACCACAAAGTATGAAAATGGAAAGAAGTCATTTATAAAAGTGTGAGGAAATGGGAGTTGGGGTATCAGATGGTGGGTATTATAGAGGGCATGGATGACATGGAGCACTGGGTCTGGTGAAAAAATAATGAATACTGTTGTGCTGAAAATAAATTAAAAAATAATAATTCAAAATTAAAAAAAAAAAAAAAACAACAAGAGAAGAAAAGAAAGAAAGAAACTTTGGTAAAGCCCCCAGGGAATCCGCCAGTTCCTGGCTCTTGTTTTTGGGAGGCTTTTCATCACTGCTTCAATCTCGTTACTAGATATCAGTCTATTCAGATTGTTAATTTCTTCCTGGTTAAATTTTGGGAGTTTATAATTTTCCAGGAATGCATCCATTTCATCTAGGTTGCTTAGCTTATTGGCATAT
>NW_026752996.1:0-1389 GCF_022355385.1 Mustela nigripes
TTTCTCCAGCTCCTTTAGGTGTAGGTTTAGGTTGTGTACCTGAGACCCTTCTTGTTTCTTGAGAAAGGCTTGTACTGCTATATATTTTCCTCTCAGGACTGCCTTTGTTGTGTACCACAGATTTTGAACCATTGTATTTTCATTATCATTTGTTTCCATGATTTTTTTCAATTCTTCTTTAATTTCCTGGTTGACCCATTCATTCTTTAGAAGGATGCTGTTTAGTCTCCATGTATTTGGGTTCTTTCCAAACTTCCTTTTGTCATTGAGTTCTAGCTTCAGAGCATTGTGGTCTGAAAATATGCAGGGTATGATCCCAATCTTTTGATACCAGTTGAGTCATGATTTAGGACCAGGATGTGATTTATACTGGAGAATGTTCCATCTGCACTAGAGAAGAATGTGTATTCTGTTGCTTTGGGATGAAATGTTCTGAATATATCTGTGATGTCCATCTGGTCCAGTGTGTCGTTTAAGGACTTTATTTCCTTGCTGATCTTTTGCTTGGATGATCTGCCCATTTCAGTGAGGTTGGTGTTAAAGTCCCCTACTATTATTGTATTATTGTAGATGTGTTTCTTTGATTTTGTTATTAATTGGTTTATATAGTTGGCTGCTCCCACGTTGGGGTCATAGATATTTAAAATTTTTAGATATTCTTGTTGGACAGACCCTTTGAGTATGATATAGTGTCCTTCCTCATCTCTTATTATAGTCTTTGGCTTAAAATCTAATTGATCTGATATAAGGTTTGCCACTCCTGCTTTCTTCTGATGTCTATTAGCATGGTAAATTCTTTTCCACCCCCTCACTTTAAATCTGGAGGTGTCCTCTGGCTTAAAATGATTTTCTTGGAGGCAACATATAGATGGGTTTTGTTTTTTTTATCCATTCTGATACCCTGTGTCTCTTGACAGGGGCATTTAGCCCCTTAACATTCAGGGTAACTATTGAAAGATATGAATTTAGTGCCATTGTATTGGGTGTAAGGTGACTGTTACTGTATATGGTCCCTGTTCCTTTCTGATATACCACTTGTAGGCTCTCTCTTTGCTTAGAGGACCCCTTTTCAATATTTCCTGTAGAGCTGGTTTGGTGTTTGCAAATTCTTTCTGTTTTTTTTTTTTTTGTCCTGGAAGCTTTTAATCTCTCCTTCTATTTTCAATGATAGTCTAGCTGGATATAGTATTCTTGGCTGCATTTAGTTTTTCTCATTTAGTATTCTGAAAATATCATGCCAGCTCTTTCTGGCCTGCCAGGTCTCTGTGGACAAGTCAGCTGCCAATCTAATATTTTTACCATTGTATGTTACAGACTTCTTTTCCCAGGCTGCTTTCAGGATTTTCTCTTTGTCACTGAGACTTGTAAATTTTACTATTAGGTGACGGA
>NW_026752997.1:0-1389 GCF_022355385.1 Mustela nigripes
TCTTTGTCCAGCCCAATGGCCTCCTCCAACACCACCTGCCCAAAGTAGGCCTGTCTTAGGGGTCTGCCTAAACTTCCTACAACAAGCCTGCCTCAGGGCAGTTATGAACTCTAGATCATCCTCAAAAACATTAAACCACAAGCTAAAAATTCTCTTAACTAGGTCTCTGTCGCAGGTCTAATTTTCTTATCTTTCATCATTTATCTTTTTCTTAATTCTTATTTTCAGTATAGTTTATTTTGCTTCCAGGTGGTTCCCCTGGTTTCTGTATGCTGTTTCATAGGGAAGAATTATCCTGTCATAAAATTATTTCTTGAGCATACATTACATCTCTCAGTTAAAATGGGTTCTTTTATGGTATTGATTCATTTGAGTTTTCTCAAAATGGGAAGAATTTTCAAAATGGTGTTTTCCTCAAGGTTCAGAGTATGTCAGCCTCATGTTTACTCTTTTTGAAATTCACTTTTCAAATTCTTGTCCCTCTTTTTATCTTTTTAAATTAAAATGTTTTATTTTTACTATTTTTTTATTTGAGTATAGTTGATATTCAGTGTTACATTGGTTACAGGTTTTCAATATCTCCATACAGTATTCTATGATCACTACAAATATAGCCACCATCTGTCACCATATAACACTATTATAATATCATGGACTATATTCTCTACACTGTCCCATATCTCTTTTGAAAATCTCTGATTTTTATGTTTTCTGTTATTCCAATTTTCGACCATCATTTTACTTGGTTACTTTAATTAAATATGCCTGATTACATACTCTTTGCTGAAAACCATAGCATTTGATTTATAGTAGTCTTCTTCTTCTTCTTTTTTTTTAAAATTAACATATAATGTATTATTAGCCCCAGGGGTACAGGTCTGTGAATCGCCAGGTTTACACACTTCACAGCACTCACCACAGCACATACCCTCCCCAATGTTCATAAACCCACCACCCTCTCCCTACCCTCCCCACTCCCCCGGCAACTCTCAGTTTGTTTTGTGAGATTGACTCTCTTATGGTTTGTCTCCCTCCCGATCCCATCTTGCTTCTTTTACTCTTTCCCTGTCCCCCAAACCCCCCCACATTGCACCTCCATTTCCTCATATCAGGGAGATCATGTGATAGTGTCTTTCCCTGGTTGACTTATTTTGCTAAGCATAATGGTCTCTAGTTCCATCCATGTCATCACAAATGGCAAGATTTCATTTCTTTTGATGGCTGCATAGTATTCCATCGTGTATATATATATACCATTCATTTGTTGATGGACATCTAGGTTCTTTCCATAGTTTGGCTATTGTGGATATTGCTGCTATAAACATTTTGTGCACGTGCCCCTTTGGATCATATAGTAGTCTTCTTTACCTCTATCAGAACCCCAGGAAG
>NW_026752998.1:0-1389 GCF_022355385.1 Mustela nigripes
TTCTCAGTCTTCCGTCCTCAGATTACTGGCCCACAATCCCTCCGGTTTGGCAATCCAGAACTACAATGCAGCACTCTGCCTGCCCTCCAGAAGAAAAACATTGCCCTCTGGGGCTACCCAGAAACCCCAAATGAGGATCAACGGGGCACGCCATTCTGCTGTACCCCAAATATATAGGCTGACCTGGGCACTAATGCCCTTTTTGACACAGCCTGATCTTGGACCTCCTGGCCCCACCCAGAAAGCTGGCCGCACACAGAGCACATCGGACCCCTCATGGCCTTAGGTTGTCATCTCTTCACAACCTCGGTTTTCAGGCTTCAGAACCTAGACCTTATCTCCAATCACGGCCCGGGTTTGAAAATAATGCAGAAATCAGAACTCTTACCCCATGGCAAGAAACCTTGTGATTGGCATGTTGTCCATGGCAAGAAACCTTGTGGTTGGCATGTTGTCCAAGGTTCAGTGTAGTTGTAACCAGGGTGGCCCATGAGGCCCCGCCCATAATTGCAGGGCACATTTGTCACAAACACACAATGTGACCCTCAGCCTGAGCCCAGTCCTCAGGTAAGGCCTCTCAGTGGCTGGATGGAGAGACAGCATATTGGGCTTGCCATGCCCCTAGGCCCCAATTTTTAACCATAGTTCGGGTTGTCCCTTCACTCTTCCGCAGGGCTCTGCTTCGGAATTCCTCTTTTGGTGAGACACCTGAGGTAACAAACCTGAAAGGAGTACTCCCATCCCACAGATTGACGAAAAACAATTGGGATCTGGCCAAATCCACAGAGAGCAAGATTTGTCCATTGCCCATGAGGCCTCCCCAACCTTCCACGGCCATCGCTGATACAAAATCTAGAGCCAAAAGCCTGAGCATGCGCCTCAGACTCGCTCATTCTTCATATCCTGAAGAGATCTTCAGATAAGAACTTACACGGCACTCGAATGCACCCAAAATATATAGTCTAACCTGGGCACTAATGCACTGTCTGACAACCTGAGCCCGACCTCGTGACCAACACCCAGACAGCTGACCGCACACTGAGCACATCAGACCCGCCATGGCCTTAGGTCATCATTTCTTCCCTACCTCAGTTTTCAGGCTTCAGAACCTAGACCTTATCTCCAATCACTGCCCAGCGGTGACTGTGATGCAGAAATCAGAACTCTTCCTTACCCATGAAAAGAAACCTTGTGGTCGGCATGTTGTCCAACGTTCAGTGTAGGAGAAACCAGCATTCACCCTGAGGCCCCGCCCATTCTTGAGTGCGACGAGGGCAAAAACACGCATTGTGACCCTCAGCGTGAGTCTTGTCCTCTAGTTATTCCTCTCATTGGCTGGACGATTAGATGTCATAATGGGCTTGACATGTCCCTAGGCCCCAATTTTTA
>NW_026752999.1:0-1389 GCF_022355385.1 Mustela nigripes
CTGAGCCAGTGGTCTGAAAAGAGGCAACGGTAATACAAAGAGAGTGGAGATGAATTCCACTGTGGAGTCCCAGGCAGAGGCACAGAGACACAAAATCCTGGTGTATTGTGGAACTGCCAGAGTCCCAACAGATGGTGGGAGCAGGAAAAGGGAAGTGAGTGAATTAAAAACTGAGGATCTCTTTCAACCTACACTTGCTTTCCAACCATTCTCCCACTCTGGTTGAAAATAAGTGGGCTAGAGCAAGGTGTACACAGGGAAAGTAGGCAGAAGATGCACATGGAAAGGGACCCACCTGTCATAACTTCCCAACACAACAGACTGGCCCCCAGGGTTTGCAGCAGCGGTGGTGAACTCCCGCGCCTGAGGGTCACGGCTGTAATCAAAAGTTTGTAACACGCGGGCGTTTCCATAGGCTACAATTCTGCAATCACAGCCTGCAGCCATGATGCTGTTGGTTGCCCAAGCCAAGGCATAGGGCGGGCATGGGTGGCTAACTGACTTCCCCTGAGACAGAAGTAAAGGGTTCCAATCGCTCTGACTCTGACAGCCTCAGCCAGAGGTTCTTCCTTTCTAGGAAAAATTTATACCCTGTATAAATCTTCCAACATTTTCCCACCCCAACACATCCTAATCTAGAGAACTTCACAAACTGTCTTTAGGTTTTATACTCTTACACACATATGTATGACATACACACACACGTCTGACATTGTCCGCAAAAGGAAACCGGAAAAGGCTTGTATGTTGAGGTCTTTAGTAAACACCTATAAGGCCCCCAAAGGGACATATCCTACATTATCTAACACTGGGTAGGTCCACATGGACCTTTCTTTACAGAAGAAATAAATTTAATTATTACATGAGTAATTCTTTTTTTTAATCTCTTTTGGCTTCCAATAAAGTACAAATTTCTCTTTCCTGCCTTTAATGTCATATTTTTAGGTTGGAGTCAAAAGGGAAGAAGAGATTCTCTAGTTTCAGGAAGAGAGTGCTGTAGGCTAAGGCCGGATTTTTCCTAGTTTGGAGAAAGTCATCCAGGCAGAAAGGGGTTACTTTCTTTCTTTCTTTCTATTTTTTTTAAATTTTAGTTATTTAAGGCATCTCTACACCTAATATGGTACTCAAACTCACAACCCTGAGATCAAGAGTCACATGATCCACCAACTGAGCCAGCCAGGCACCCCTCTAAGAGTAATTCTTAAGGAAAGTTACTCAAACAATAGAGAATTACATCAGGTAAAACATAAACATTCCTTTTATCCCCCACCCTTTCCCTTTTCTCTCTTGAGAATGACTTTTTAAAATGATTTATACACATAAATACACTTTTTACATAGATAATAATTTTCACTTTCCCCTACTCTCAGAATCCTTTCCCTCCATAAC
>NW_026753000.1:0-357 GCF_022355385.1 Mustela nigripes
CTCAGACCATTTTCTCTCAACGGGGCTGATGCATTCTTGATATAATTAAGGCAGAGTTTGAAGCTTCTGTTTCAGCTGCTGAATCTTCTCTTCAAGCTGTGAATTTTCATGCTGCAAAGAGGCCTCCTTGGCTTGAAGATCTGTTATTTGTCCCATAAGCTCCTCATTCATTTGCTTTCCCTCCTGCAATTGTCTGGCTAGTTCCTGCTTTTTCGCTTCAGCACTTTGAAGGGACACATTGGAATCAGCATCATCAGGATCAGTGACACCCTTCAGATCACCCTCTGACCCGTGGATGGGGCCATCATCATTTCTGTTTCCCTCTTTTCCTCAACCTCACAGTTGACATGACCCAAA
>NW_026753000.1:457-1389 GCF_022355385.1 Mustela nigripes
TGAAGATCTGTTATTTGTCCCATAAGCTCCTCATTCATTTGCTTTCCTTCCTGCAATTGTCTGGCTAGTTCCTGCTTTTTCGCTTCAGCACTTTGAAGGGACACATTGGAATCAGCATCATCAGGATCAGTGACACCCTTCAGATCACCCTCTGACCCGTGGATGGGGCCATCATCATTTCTGTTTCCCTCTTTTCCTCAACCTCACAGTTGACATGACCCAAATGATCTCCAAGGTAAGTGCGCCCGGGGAAGGTCTTCAGCAGGTTTTCACCCTCCGGTACTAACTGGCTGACTTTCCCCTTCAGGGCCTGTTGGAATCCTGCGTTTGACTGTTCAAGCCTTTCTTTCTCCTGCTCCATTTCTCTGCTTCCATCTCGCGGTTTCTTGGGCGAGCCGTTCTGGACTCTGGAGATCAGGAGGGTTTTCATTCAGATCACCCACGGTTTTCTCCCAAAGGTCTTCTCCATTCTTCTCTGAGGCTTTGAAGATGGGTCTGTCACCAGTCTCTTGAGACGATTTAGGAGGCTGGCCCTTCAGTAACTTTTTCCGAAAGTCAACAGTATTCTGAAGAGACAGCCTACAGTGGTTTGTATTTATTGCTGATAAGCACGAGGATTTTAAGGTGGGAAGACTGGCCTCCACCCCGGGCAGACCTCGGGCATCATCAAGTTGGGTCAGCAGTTCCATATTCTCACTGCCTTTCCCACAGACTTCAGCGTGGACAAAACACCTTTCGCCTGACACCTTCACCCTTCTGAAAATGTGTTGTTTCTTCGCTGGCAAAACCAGTATCACAGTTTATACCAGGATCTCCCAGGGAAACCCACGGAGACCTGAAACGTGTCTCCAGCGTTCAGAAATCACCAGCGGAGGACCGCACAGTTGGTCTAGGACCAAGTGGAAATGGATCTATGGCAGGCAGGAGGCCAT
>NW_026753001.1:0-1389 GCF_022355385.1 Mustela nigripes
GTGAAAATATGAACTCTTTCTCTTTATTCTGTCTTACTAGAATAAGAGAAAGAGTTCATATTTTCACATGGTGTAACAAATGCTCGGAGATCCAAGTGTAGGAAGCTATGGGAGCACAGAAGAAGGCACTAAAATCTCACCAATATATTTGATGACTGTGACTATATATAAATTTGTATTTTCTAGATTTTTTATAGTCATGGAATCACACAGTATATACTATACATTGCCTGGCTTTTCTTTTCTCAGCATCATTGCTTTGAGAATCTCCAATTTTAAATAGTTCATTTTGATGTTGAATAGTAAACTCTTTAATGAGTAGATCATAATTTGTTTGCTCTATGAATGGATATTGATGAACATTTCCACTGTTTTCAGTTCTTAAAAATAAAGCTGCTATGAAATTCATATACAAGTCCTTGTATGAACATAGGGTTTGTTTTTCTTGGTTAAATGCCTAGAAGTAAAATGGCTATGTGTGTAACTGCAACATATTTTGCATTTAAAAAAATTTTCAAACTATTTTCCAAAGTGGTTGTATCATGATATATGCCAACAAGAGTTTAGATTTTTTGTTGCTTCTCAATCTAGCTCAGACCAATTACAATGAGCCTTTATAATTTTAGCCATTCTAATAGATATGTAAGCATGTCTCATTATGATTTTAATTTGTATTTCTTTAATGTCTAAATGTTGAGAAATTCGTCATGTGCTTATAAGCCATCCATATACTTTTGGTGACATGTCTCTTCCATTATTTTCTTCACATGTAAAATTGGATACGCTGTTTGGTTATTAGTAAGGCTTTTTATTTTTATTCATTTTTTAATAATCAGAGTAGATGTCCATTATCAGATATATAATTTGCAAATCCCTTGTCCATCTTTACGGTTTCTCAATGGAGCTTTGATAGCTGTGTCTTTCAAGAAATATGCTACTTCTTTCCTGGTACACGGAGGTATGACTAGAACATTATCAATGTTGACCTTTGCAAAGAAAATCATGGCTGAAGATATATGTAGTCTGCAGTTGTTGGGAGTGTTCACCATCCTTGCCTGTAACTCATCTCTCACTGCCCACGCATTCAGATATAGGGGAATATTGATTGACAAAATATTAATTGTAAATAACACTAGTTGGAGAATAAGAAAAGTGCAGGCACCTGGTTATATAATATTACTTAAATAAAATATGTTTTTATAAGTGCTATTGGAAGTAAATTCCTCAATACTTTAATCACACAGAATGATGGAATCCTAGATTTTTTTCCTTGTATTTACTAAGAAAATGATCATGCCTCAAGTATATTAAAATGGAATAGGGAAAATTAAAAATTGTTTTAAGTTGATTTGCGTGTGTTGTGCGTATGTGAGAGAGAAAGTGAGAGAG
>NW_026753002.1:0-1389 GCF_022355385.1 Mustela nigripes
TTGTTATTATTCAATTTGCATTATACTAGCAAATTATGGTAAAAAATAAAGCTGCCACCTGATTTCCTGAATAAATAAAATAAGCCAAATAAAACATAACACTTTAATGCTATCCAAAAAACTTATCTTTGAATTCTTGCTATTCTATTTTTTTCTATTCCTCTGTTCTTCTTGTCTGGGAGCTGGTAATTTAGCTGCTGCACTCAGAAGCTAGGGAGATTGGGAGAGAAACAGACATTTCTGTTATCACAATCACAACTCTGTGTGACAACAAAATTGATTTGACTATTATCCCTTCCTCCACACCCAAAAATCATTGCAATAAATGACAGCTCTCTATCAAGTAGCAGCTTAATTTAGTGTAGTTTCATTAATTTATTATTTTATTTTATTATTTTTATGAAGTTTTTCTTTTACTTTTAGTATAGCTAATAGACAGTGTTCTATTAGTTTCAGGTGTACAATATAGTGATTCAACAATTCTCTATCTCATTAGTCAATCTCATCACGATAAATGTACTCTTAATCTCTTTCACCTGTTACACCCATCCTCCCACCGACCTTCCCTCCTATATGCTCTATTTTATTTATTTATTTATTTTTTAAAGATTTTATTTATTTTATTTGACAGAGATTACAAGTAGGCAGAGAGGCAGGCAGAGAGAGAGGGGAGGAAGCAGGCTCACTGCTGAGCAAAGAGCCCGATGTGGGGCTCGATCCCAGGAACTGGGATCATGACCTGAGCCGAAGGCAGAGGCTTTAACCCACTGAGCCACCCAGGCGCCCCTATATGCTCTATTTTAAATGAGTAACTTCAGTTAAAGGTTTTTTGTTTTGTTTTGTTTTTCCCCCACAGGAACATTTTTTACTTGAAGCATGCTTCAGAGTACATGGTTCTAAAAAAGATATGTAAAACGTTCCATCTAAGAAAAATAGGATACACATTTTCTTCAAGCATGCACAGAAGAATCCCCTAGCTAAATTACATAAAAAGAGACATAACTGGGACACCTGGGTGGCTCAGTTGGTTAAGCATCGGCCTTAGGCTCAGGTCATGATCCCAGGGTCCTGGAATCGAATCCCACATTGGGCTCCTTGCTCAGTAGGGGACTTGCTCCCTCTTTCTGCTGTATTCTCTCTTTCTCTCTCTCTCTGACAAATTAAATAAAATCTTAAATAAAAAGAGGAACATAACACATATTACAAATGTAAGAAGATTGAAATCATACCAAGTATATTTTCTAGCTGCAATGGTACAAAACTACAGATCAACTAGTGACAGAATTGAAATATGCACCAACGTAACTTGGTAACAGAAAAAAGCGATATATAAAAAGGAAACCAGGAGGATGGGGAGGTAAGTAACACAGGCAAAGGAGATGGTGAGAG
>NW_026753003.1:0-1389 GCF_022355385.1 Mustela nigripes
TGTTATTAATTGGTTTATATAGTTGGCTGCTCCCACGTTGGGGGCATAGATATTTAAAATTGTTAAATCTTCTTGTTGGACAGACCCTTTGACTATGATATAGTGTCCTTTCTCATCTCTTATCATAGTCTTTGGCTTAAAATCTAATGGATCTGATATAAGGATTGCCACTCCTGCTTTCTTCTGATGTCCATTAGCATGGTAAATTCTTTTCCACCCTCTCACTTTAAATCTGAAGATGTCTTGGGGTTAAAATGAGTTTCTTGGAGGCAACATATAGATGGATTTTGTTTTTTTATCCATTCTGATATCCTGTGTCTTTTGACAGGGGCATTTAGCCCATTTACATTCATGGTAACTATTGAGAGATATGAATTTAGTGCCATTGTATTGCTTGTAAGGTGACTGTTACTGTATACGGTCTCTGTTCCTTTCTGATATACCACTTGTAGGCTCTCTCTTTGCTTAGAGGACCTCTTTCAATATTTCCTGTAGAGCTGGTTTGGTATTTGCAAATTCTTTCAGTTATTGTTTGTCCTGGAAGCTTTTAATCTCTCCTTCTATTTTCAATGATAGCCTAGCTGGATATAGTATTCTGGGCTGCATGTTTTTCTCATTTAGTGCTCTGAAAATATCATGCCAGCTCTTTCTGTCCAGCCAGGTCTCTGGGGATATGTCAGCTGTCAATCTAATATTTATACTATTGTATGTTACAGACTTCTTTTCCCGGGCTGCTTTCAGGACTTTTTCTTTGTTACTGAGACTTGTAAATTTCACTATTAGGTGACGGGGTGTGGCCTATTCCTATTGTTTTTGAGGGGCATACTCTGAACCTCCTGAATTTTGATGCTCATTCCCTTTGCCATATTGGGGAAATTCTACCCAATAATTCTCTCCAGTATACCTTCTGCTCCCCTCTCTCTTTCTTCTTCTTCTGGAATCCCAATTATTCTAATGTTGTTTGTCTTATGGTGTCACTTATCTCTCGAATTCTCCCCTTGTGGTCCAGTAGCTGTTTGTCCCTCTTTTGCTTACCTGCTTTATTCTCTGTCATTTGGTCTTCTATATCACTAATTCTTTCTTCTGCCTCATTTATCCTAGCAGTGAGAGCCTCCATTTTTGATTGCACCTCCTTAGTAGCTTTTTTATTTCAACTTTGTTAGATTTTAGTTCTTTTATTTCTCCAGAAAGGGCTTTTATATCTCTTGAGAGGGTTCCTCTAATATCTTCCATGCCTTTTTTGAGCCCGGCTAGAACCTTGAGAATTGTCATTCTGAACTCTAGATCTGACATATTACCAATGTTTGTATTGATTAGGTCCCTAGCCTTTGGTACTGCCTCTTGCCTCTTGTTTTTTTTTTTTTTTTTTTTTTTTTTTTTTTTTTTTTT
>NW_026753004.1:0-1389 GCF_022355385.1 Mustela nigripes
CTTGGATGACTCAGTTGTTTAAGCAGATGTTTGCCTTTGGCTGAGGTCATGATTCCAGTGTACAGGGATCCAGCCCTGCATGGGACTACTTGCACCCCAAGGAGCTTGCTTCTTCCTCTCCCTTTGCACGTGATTCCCCCCGCTTGTGTGCTTCCTCTCTCTCTCTCTCTCTCTGTCAATAAACAAAATAAAATCTTTTACTAAATAAATAAATAAATAAAGTTCTAAACCTACTTTCAGTTTAGGTCCCTTAAAAAAAATTGCTACTGCTTCATTAAAAAAAAAAAATGATAATTTAGAAAGATGCTTCCAGAGTTAAAAAGCTGTTTTGTTTCTTTGTCAGGATTAAATATAGAAGTGTTTTAAAAAGTAAAAGAAAAAATATGCTATATTAACACTAATCACACTATAACTGGTGGCTATATCAAGATAATGAAAAGTGATTTTAAAGCAAATTTAATTATCAGACATAAAGATCAAGTCAAAATTACAGAAGAGTAAAAGGATGAATTCCTCAGGGAGTATAATAATTCTTGACTTTTAATACTTAATAACAGATTTGGGGATATATAGGGAAAAACTAAGAACAAAAATCATAACTTCTACCTTAGAAGAGAAATGGAAAAAAAATTTCAACACCTTTATTTTAAGATTATATAGACAAACGGTCATCAAATTGGTAACATAGGTAAGACTTGAACAAAATTATCAACTAACTAGATATGCTTGATATTACAGAACACTCCCAACAACCGCAGACTACATATATCTTAAGCCATGATTTTCTTTGCAAAGGTCAACATTGATAATGTTCTAGTCATACCTCCGTGTACCAGGAAAGAAGTAGCATATTTCTTGAAAGACACAGCTATCAAGGCTCCATTGAGAAACCACAAAGATGGAGAAGGGATTTGCAAATTATATATCTGATAATGGACATCTACTCTGATTATTAAAATATGAATAAAAATAAAAAACCTTACTAATAACCAAACAGAGTATCCAATTTTACATGTGAAGAAAATTATTGAAGAGACATGTCACCAAAAGGATATGGATGGCTTATAAGCACATGACAAATTTCTCAACATTTAGACATTAAAGAAATACAAATTAAAATCATAATGAGACATGCTTACATATCTATTAGAATGGCTAAAATTATAAAGGCTAATTGTACTTCGTCTGAGCTAGATTGAGAAGCAACAAAAAATCTAAACTGTTGTTGGCATATATCATGATACCACCACTTTGGAAAATAGTTTCAAAATTTTTTTAAATGCAAATATGTTGCAGTTACACAAATAGCCATTTTACTTCTAGGCATTTAACCAAGAGAAATAAACCCTATGTTCGTACAAGGACTTGTATATGAATTTCATAGCAGCT
>NW_026753005.1:0-1389 GCF_022355385.1 Mustela nigripes
TTTCTTGCCATGGGGAAAGAGTTCTGATTGCTGCATCATTTTCAAACCCGGGCCGTGATTGGAGATAAGGTCTAGGTTCTGAAGCCTGAAAACCGAGTTTGAGAAGAGCTGACAACCGAAGGCCATGACGGGTCCAATGTGCTCAGTGTGTGGCCAGCTGTCTGGGTGGGGCCTGGAGGTCCAGGCTCAGGGTGTGCCAGAAAGGGCTTTAGTGCCCAGGTCAGCCTATATATTTGTGGTATAGCCGAATGGCGTGCTGGTTGATCCTCATTTAGGTTTTCTGGGTAGCCGCAAAGGGCAAATTTTTTCTTCTGGAGGGCAGGCAGAGTGCTGCATTGTAGTTCTGGATTGCCAAACTGGAGGGTTTGTGGGCAAGTATTCTGAGGACGGAATTCTGAGAACCCAAGCTAGGCCTAGGTTTCTGGGTGAGGATATGGCAGGCACAATCTACAGACCTGAATCGAGATCTCGTGCATCTGAAGTGAGGGCGAGGATCAGACGATCTCTCAGGTTGGACATTCTGTCCCTGATGGCCCCTTTTTGAAGGGGGGAGTGGATCACGAGGCCATGGGGGTTTTCCCACGTTGGGAGTTGTGAGAAGCTCCCAACTGCAAAGATTCTTCTGCAACAATTGAGACCTGTTGGTTGGCTCCAGGACAACGATTCCGAGCAGGGTTCTAAGGATGGATGGCTGGGTAGACCACCTCACTTTCCAATTGTCTCCAAGCAACAAGACAGGTTAGATCTTCTGGATCTGGGGGAGCAACCGAGGAGGCTGAGTTGAAATGGACTCTCCCGTGGACGTGTCCTAATATGATTGTGTGTCTATGGAGACCTTGGAATGAAGCGGTGGCACTGGGGCCCTGAAGGGTTCTCCTAAAGAGAGGCTTTCACACAGCTCCATCGTGCAATTTTCCTATGTGTAGATGAGATTTGTTCTGATGGGTGAGTCAAGAAACAGCCATATGCTGTTATTGAAGTCCAGGCCTCTGAGGAGAGATGCCTGGAAACCAAAGCAATGGATCCGATAGGTGCCTAGGGGCCTGTTCGTTCCTTTTTACCTCTGGGGACATCAGTCTACGGGTCTGAGTGCCGGTAGGTGCTCAGATGGGCCCAGATTTCCCCTGTTTGTCCTGGGAGGTCACAAATATTGGGATGGCCTCAGGGACTTTGGAGGTTTATCCTCGTAGTAGGGTTGTGGCCATTGGAATGGAGACATACAATCCCTTGGAGATGGCAAGCACAGTCGTCAGTTTTGGCTCCAGGGGTCTGAGCCTGTAGGGTGTGTAGGCCATAGCTGTTGGGACAGTGGTCTGAAAACACAAACTCGGCTTATGTTTCCGGTCATAGGTATGGCAGGACTGATCTACAGACCACGAGGAGAACACT
>NW_026753006.1:0-1389 GCF_022355385.1 Mustela nigripes
TAAATTTTTTAAATAAATTTTTATATGACAAGAGAAAAGTATATGACTAGAGAAAAAATATATTTTCTCTTGTCATATAAAGGGGTTTGGGAGAAGGGGGTGGGATTATGGACATTGGGGAGGGTATGTGATTTGGTGAGTGCTGTGAAGTGTGTAAACCTGGTGATTCACAGACCTGTACCCCTGGGGATAAAAATATATGTTTATAAAAAAATATATATATATATATATTAATATATATAATATATGTCATATAAAAATATATATTAATATATATTTTTTTCTACTGTCATGATAAGATGATAAGAAAATATATTTTTTTCTCTTTTCATAGAACTATTTGTGTGTGTGTGTATTAAAGCAAAGAAAGGAAGAACCTTTACTAATAAAGGCTATATATATATAAATATATATATAATTTATATATAAATATATTTAAAATAGAAATATATGTAAATATATATTATATGTATTTTTTCTCTTGTAATACACTTTTATTCATATATATATATTTAAGCAAATAAAGGAAGAACCTGTAAAAAACCCAAGTATAACAATAATATACTTATATAGAAGACTTATATACTTATATACATATATACTTGTATACTTATATACTTATATACTTTTTTTTCTTTTCATTTTTCTCTCATTTGGGTGGGGAATCCTGATTTCTCAGAAGCATTCCAGGGTGCACCTTGACTGCACCATGTTCAATACATCTAGCTACATCTGTTCAGTCATCTCTCATCAAAATGAATAGGAGGAGAATTGCCAAACAAAAGAAAAATACAGAGGATGGGCCTTCTGCAACAGAGCTAATGGCTACCAACATAGGTAATATGTCGGAAAGAGAATTCAGGCTCACAATTATCCAGGCAATAGCTAGGTTGCAGAAAGCCATGGATGACCAAATGTAATTGAATAGGAAAGACCTGAATGATACCAGGGATAAGGTTCACAATGCTCTCAATGAGTTCCATTCTAATCTAAATTCTCTAAAAGCTAGGTAAGTGAGACAGAATATAGAGTTAGTGATCTTGAGGACAAAGAGATAGAGAAAAAGGATCAGGAGGAAGCCTGACACAAACAGCTTAGAAGACATGAAAACAGAATCAGGTAAGTAAATGATACCATGAAAAATTCCAACTCCATAATTATAGGAATGCATCAAGGGGAGGAGAAAGAAAGAAGTCTAGAAGATATAGTAGAACAAGTTATTCATGACAATTTTCCCAATCTCATGATTGGAACCAGCATTCATATACTAAAGACAGAACGGTCTCCCCCCAAGATTATAGATTAAAAAAAAAAAAAAAAAGTCAAGAAACCTGAGAGTAAAACTGAGAAATAATGAATATAGATACAATCTCTTGAAGCAGCTAGGAC
>NW_026753007.1:0-1389 GCF_022355385.1 Mustela nigripes
AGTCGTCCTCCAATCCAAGCAGTTGAAAGGCCGGACTTACTGTCTCGGGGGGTCCCCCACGTTGAGGCACCGAAGATACCCCGAGATTAGGGCAGTTGGATTTCCAGTGGCCCATCAAATGGCATTGAGGGCAGGGCCGAGTTGGCGGCTTTGGATTGGGGCACTGGCGAGCCCAATGTCCCTCGGCCCTGCATTTGAAACAGGCCCCCCGGCGGGGTGCGATTGGTTTCCCCTCTCTGCTGGCTCCCGGAGCCGGCCGGCCGCAGGGCTGCTACCAAGGCTTGGGTCTGCAACTGAACCTTTTGCTGGAATATGGCTTGTCGTTTAAGCTCAGCTGCCTCCTCACGGGAATTAAAGACCTTAAATGCCATTTTCACCAAGTCAGAAATGGGGGTCTGAGGGTCCTCCTCAGCCTTCTTTAACTTTCCCTGTATATCCGGTGCCGATTGAGAGATAAAATGAGTAGCCAGTACCGTGGCCCCCGCAGGAGAGGCAGGGTCCACGCGAGTGTACTGGGTTAAAGGTTGGGTCAACTGGTTAAGAAACATGGTGGGGTTGTCGTAGGGGCCTGGACAATCTCCCTAATCTTGTCATAATTAACGGCCTTATTAGAGGCTGCCCGCATGCCGGCTATGAGACACTGGACCATGCGGTCGCGGCGCCAGTGGCCATCTTGGCCATCCTGATAATCTCAACCTGGTTCTACAGCTGGGACCGCCCGGGCTCCAGCATCAGTGAGCTGGACCTGATCCGCGTGCTCCCGGGCAGCAGCCTGGATGCGTTCCCTCTCCTCTATGGTGAGGGTGGTGGTCTGGACCACATGTAAATCATGCCAGGTGAGGTCATAGGCTTGTGCCAGATACTGGAATTCTTTAATATAGTTATCAGGACTGGCCGAAAAGGAGCCCAAACGTTTCTCAATTTGGGAAAGGTCCTGTAGAGAGAAGGGCGCATGAACTCAAACTTCCTCAACTCCAGCAAACTCCCTTGGGGGGCAGACTAACTCAGCGGGGGGCTTTCGAGCCCTAGTGCTGCTGGAGACACACAGACACATTCACGCAGTCAGGCACTCTTCAGATTCAAACAGATTGGACACCCTCCCCTTTGGGTATCCCTGGCTAATGGGAGGTGATCAGTCTCCCCTTCCATTCTTTACGAAAGGATCTAGCTCAAACAGTAGCCCTGCGGCTGTTACAACAGAATTCAATTAAGCACAAAAGGTGTTTACCAACAGATTTCAAAAGCGTAAACCTAGTTCTGGCGACCAGCGCTGGGGTATTTTATCCCATTCTGTTAAAGGTTACCAAAGACTTTGAAAGCTACCTTAAGAATGACCCATTAAGGGCGCCTGGGTGGCTCAGTGGGTTAAGCCGCTGCCTTCGGCTCAGG
>NW_026753008.1:0-1389 GCF_022355385.1 Mustela nigripes
TCACTGCCCAGGGGTGACTGTGATGCAGAAATCAGAACTCCTCCTTACCCATGGCAAGAAACCTTGTGGTTGGCATGTTGTCCAAAGTTCAGTGTAGGAAAAACCAGCATTCACCAAGAGGCCCCGCCCATTCTTGAGTGCAACGAAGGCATAAACACGCATTGTGACCCTCAGCGTGACCTGTCCTCTAGTACGTCCTCTCAGTGGCTGGAACATTAGATGTCATAATGGGCCTGATATGTCCCTAGGCCCCAATTTTTAACCTGATTTCTGGTTGTCCAGTCGCCCCTCCCCAGGGATCTACTCTGGAATCCCTCATTTGGTGGGACACCTGAGGTTGAAAAACAAAACAAAACGAACCAACAACAACAGAACAACGGACTTCTTCCATCCCACAGAATGACTCCAAACTCTTTGGACGAGGACAAACCCCCAGAGAGTAAGATTCGTCCATTTCCCATGAAGTCACCCGGAAATTTCTCGACCATGAGTGACACGATATCCAGAGACAAAAACTTGAGCAAGAGCCTCACACTCGCCCTTTTTTCATATCCCGCAGAGTTCTCCTCATGGTCTGTAGATCAGTCCTGCCAACCTATGACCCGAAACATAAGCCGAGTTTGTGTTTTCAGACAACTGTCCACACAGCCGTGGCCTACACATCCTACAGGCTCAGGCCTCTGGAGCCAAACCTGACGACTGTCCTTGCCCTATCCAAGGGAATTGTATGTGCCCATTCCAATGGCTACAACCCTACTAATAGGATAAACCTCCTAAGTCCCTGAGGCCATCCCAATATTTGTGGCGTCCTAGGACAAACAGGCGCAATCTGGGCCCATCTGAGCACTTCCTGGCACTCAGACACGTAGACTGATGTCCCCAGAGGTAAAAAGGAACGAACAGGCCCCTAGGCACTTATCGGATCCATTGATTTGGCTTCCAGGCATCTCTCCTCAGAGGCCTGGATTTCAATAACAGCATATGGCTATTTCTTGACTCACCCATCAGAACAAAACTCATCTACACATTGGAAACTTGCACGATGCAGCTGTGTGAAAGCCTCTCTTTAGGAGAACCCTTCAGGGCACCAGTGCCACCGCTTCATTCCAGTGTCTCCATAGACACAAAATCATATTAGGACACATCCACGGGAGAGTCCATTTCAACTGACCCTCCTCGGTTGCTCCGCTGATCCAGCAGATCTAACCTGTCGTGTTGCTTGTAAACAATTGGAATGCGAGGTGGGCTACCCAACCATCCATCCTTAGAACCCAGCTCGGAATCGTTGTCCTGGGCCAACCAACAGGTCTCAATTATCCTGCAGAAGAATCTTTGCAATTCGGAGCATCTCACAACTCCCATCGTGGGAAAACCGTCATGGCCTCGAGA
>NW_026753009.1:0-1388 GCF_022355385.1 Mustela nigripes
AATTAGCACCATAGAAGATCTGTTTATGATAACAACCTAGCCCCTCCACCCAGTTTGTTAATATTCTCTCTTATTTAATGTAACATTGTGCAAATAGACCACTACTGATCTGCCTTTATGAATGAAATAACTATAATCATCTGTTTGCATATCCTGGTGAAAATATTCATTTAGTTCCATGTTGTATTTCTAGGAATGGACCAATTTTTTTTTTAATTTTTAAGTTTTCTAAATATTGTCCAACTTACCTCATATGTTTTTATTATGTGCACTGTCATTCCTTCACATTCTTGCAAGACATTTTCACTGTTGTCCAATATGGTAAGTGTGTAATAGTATGTCATTCTAGGTTTTCATTTATTTTTAATTTAATTAAATTTAATTCCAGATTCATAATAAAGATAAACAGTTTTTATATATGAGTGGACATTTGGATTACCCTTTCTGTAAAGTACATGCTCAAATCTTTTGATATCTTAACATTGTGTCATACTGACTTCTTGAATAGTAGATTTTCTGAATGAACTTTCAGCTGTGTAGATCTTCTCTATTTTATTTTGAACTTGTTTTCATTTCAAAATCTTTATATTTATTTTCATAATCTGCTTTTATTTTGCTTTGTCTATTATCTATCTATCTATCTATCTATCTATTTATTTGCAAGCAAGAGAGAGCGAGCAAGTGAGAGCTCAGGGAGGGATAGAAAAAGAAGGGAAAAGAATCTTAAGCAGGCTCCAGGCTCAGCACAGAGCCCAACACTGGGCTCTATTTCACAACCCTGACATCATGACCTGAGCCAAAATGAAAGAAAGAAAATAAAAATTAGGTGTTAAAAAAAAAAAGGAAAAAGAATTGGAGGTTTAATTAAGTGAGCCACCCAGGCACCCCTGTGGTATCTTAAATTAGCTGTCATATCTTTAAAGTTCTAGAGTATCCATTTAATTCATTCATAAAATCTTTCTCAATATCATTTTTAGTTTCAGTTTTTTGTTCAATTTGCTTCCCCTCTCATTTCTTTGAGCAGAGTAATCAAGCCATTTTACAATCTTTATGATCATTTTAACATCATACTTAATCCCATTTTGTCTATCAAATCTTGTTAATGGTTTTTCTTTGTGTGCTTTGTTACATTTTGCTATGTTCAAGGCATTATATTTGAAACTCTTATTGAGTAGGGATAATTAAGAGCTATAATAATGGTATGGTCCTCCTTGGCAGGATTTTCTCTTATATCTGAGACTCTACAAGACAATCATATTCCAAATTCAGTGATTGACTTTCTCAGTTTACACAGAAGGCAAGGTAGGCTATAGTCTTATTTCTGCTTCTCCTTGTGCTTTTGGGATCTCAACTTAAATTTGGGTTGTACCAAAGTTTTCAAATTTGAT
>NW_026753010.1:0-380 GCF_022355385.1 Mustela nigripes
CTGGCCTCATGGGCCATGGACGAGTCTTTCTCTCTGGGGATGGCCCAATCCCAAGTGATTGGGTCATTCTGTGAGTGGGAGGAGTCCTTTCTGTGTTTATTTACCTCAAATGTCCCACCAAAGAGGGATTCCAGAGCAGAGCCCTGAGTAGGGGTGACTAGATGTTTCTACCTCTGGTTAAGATTGGGTGACTTGGGGCATGGCAGGCCCCATATGCAAGCTCATGGTCCAGCCACTGAGAGGCTTTACTTGAGGACAGGGCTCAAACTGAGGGTCCCAATGTGTGTTTGTGCCCTCCGCAGCTCTTAAGCATGGGCAGGGCCTCAGGGACCCTACACTACCCTCAGGGGCCCTACTACTACCCCTGTAGGGCCTACAGG
>NW_026753010.1:480-1388 GCF_022355385.1 Mustela nigripes
ACCCTCAGGGGCCCTACTACTACCCCTGTAGGCCCTACAGGGGTCCTCCACTGAACATTGGACAAGATGCCAACCACAAGATTCTGGCGAGAGGGAAGGAGGAGTTATGATTTCTGCATCACGTTCACCCATGGGAAATGAGTAGAGATAAGGTCTAGGTTTCTGTAGCCTGAAAACCAGGTTGGAAAGAGATGGCAACCTAAGGCCATGGCGGTTCAGATGTTTTCAGTGTACGGCAAGCTGTCTGGGTGTCAGTTGGGAATTCAGGCCTCAGGTTGTATCAGACAGGGCATTAGTGCACAGGCTAGACTATATAATTGGTGTACAGTTGAGTGGCGTGCAGGTTTATCCTCATTTGAGGTTTCTGGGTAGAACCATAGGGCAACGTTTTTCTTCTAGAGGGCAGACAGAGTGCAGCACTGTGTCATCGGAAATCCCAAAATGGAGGGCGTGTGGTCCAGGAGAGTGAGGACGGAATTCTGAGAACACTAGCTATGCTTAGGTTTTGGGGTGAGGGCACAGCAGGTACACTCTGAAGGGCTTAATCAAGATCTCGTGCATCTAAAGTCAAGGCGAAGATCAGCCGTTGGCTCAGGTTGGAGTTTCTTTCCATAATCCGCCTTCATGAAGATTGGGGGCATCATGTGACCTTGGAAGCTTTCCATGATATGAGTTGTGAGGTGGTCCATGCACAAGGACTCCTTTGGGACAGTTGAGACCTGTTGGATGGCTCAAGGATGTCCCATAAGGAACGACGCAAGAGCAGGGTTCTAAGGATGGATGCCTGAAGAGCCCAACTCGCATTTCAATTGTCTCCTAGTGACAAGGCAGGTTCAATCTGCTGGCTCTGGGGTAGCAACCAAGGGGGTTTAGTTGAAATGGACTCTCCTGAGGATGGGTCATAATGT
>NW_026753011.1:0-1388 GCF_022355385.1 Mustela nigripes
CCCGAATATGGCTGTTTCTTGACTCACCCATCAGAACAAATCTCCTCTACACATGGGAAACTTGCACATTGGAGCTTGGTCAAAGCTTCTCTTTAGGAGAACCCTTCAGGGCCCCAGTACCACCGCTTCATTCTTTGACTGTGAGACATACCTGAAAGAAGTTGTTATGGCCAGTGTTGAAGAGGTTAATGTCTATGTTCTCCTCTAGGATTCTGATGGATTCCTGTCTCACATTGAAGTCTTTTATCCATTATGAGTTTACCTTTGTGTATGGTGTAAAATGATGGTCGATTTTCATTCTTTTACCTATAGCTGCCCAGTTTTCCAACCACCATTTATTGAAGAGACTCTCATTTTTCCACTGTATATTTTTTTCCTGATTATTTGAAGACTGACCATAGTGCTGATGATCCCTATCTGAACTCTCTACACCGTTCTAGTGGTCTATTTGATTGTTTTTATGCCAGTCCCATGCTGCCTTGGTGATCACATCATCATAGTAACCCTTGAAATCAGGCAACATTATGCTCCCAGTTTATTTTTCTTTTGGCATTTCTTAGCAATACGGGGTCTTTTCTGATTCCACACAAATTTTAGGCATGTGTTTGCTCCAGGTCTTTGAATGATACCGGTGGAATTTTCATCCAAATGGCATTAAAAGGATCAATTGCACTAGGCAGTATAGATATTTTTCCCACAAGATGGTTTTTTTTAATTTATTAATTTATTTCAGCATAACAGTATTCATTGTTTTTGTACCACACCCAGCACTCCATGCAATCCATGCCCTTTATTATACCCTCCACCTGGTACCCCAACCTCCCAACCCCCGCCCCTTCAAAACCCTCAGTTTTTTAATTAATTTATTTATTTTCAGCATAACAGTATTTATTACTTTTTGCACCACACCCAGTGCTCCATGCAATCCTTGCCCTCTATAATACCCACCACCTGGTACTCCAACTCCCACCCCCTGCCACTTCAAACCCCTCAGATTTTTTTTCAGAGTCCATAGTCTCTCATGGTTCACCTCCCCTTCCAATTTCCCTCAACTCCCTTTTTCTATCTCCCCATGTCCTCCATGCTATTTGTAATGCTCCACAACTAAGTGAAACCATATGATAAATGACTCTCTCTGCTTCACTTATTTCACTCAGCATTATCTATTCCAGTCCCATCCATGTTGCTACCAAAGTTGGGTATTCGTCTTTTCTGATGGAAGCATAATACTCCATAGTGTATATGGACCACATCTTCCTTATCCATTCGTCCATTGAAGGGCATCTTGGTTCTATCCACAGTTTGGTGACCGTGGCCATTGCTGCTATAATCATTGGGATACAGATGTCATGAAAAGAAGGGCCATCTGTACCCCAATGATTATAGCA
>NW_026753012.1:0-1388 GCF_022355385.1 Mustela nigripes
TTTTCATTTTTTAGTCATTACTAAATTTGGTCTTGGCTGGATCTTGCTGATCTTCTTGCTGATCTTCTGGGGGAGGGGCATCTTGCACTGACTCTCAAATGTCTTTGTCCAAGGCGGAGATGTAGTGCCCTTGCCTGGGTTTGCTCTGAGTAGCTTTTGTTCCTTGAAAGCTTTCGTACAGCTTTGGGGGATGAGAATGAAAAGGGCAGCCTCTCAATCTCCAGCCCTGGAGGAGCCGATAGCTTGGAGACCCCCAAATTCAGTGAGTCCACAGAGAAAAGCAGTCAATTACTCCTGTTTCCCTGGTCTCTGCCTCCACTCTGAGCTCATCCTGCCTGTGACCAAGCATTTCTATCTTTGGCACTCAGACCTGTTTGGGGTCTCCAAACCCAATGCACCCCTACACTACTCCTCTTGGTGGAAGAGGAGGGTCTCCCTGAACGTGCCACTTGTAGGGTCCCTGCTCAATGAGCTGTGTCCCAACAATACATGGATCATGGTTTATGCCAAACTTGAGCTGAAAGCCCACTCCTCAGCTCTGTCTTTACAGCTGCCTTCCCTGCTTATATCTGGGAACTCTGCCACAGTCAGGTATCCTTGGTCTTCCTGTGACCCCAAGGGTCCTGAGGCCACACTGTGGTCCACCCCCTGCTTAGCCTCTGGAGCAATGTCCCTCAATAAAGGAGACTTCTAAAACTTTCAATTATGTGCTCTGATTCTCTAATATTTGCTAGGAGTCTGCCCTTCTCCTTGCAGTCTATCTTCCCATATATCACCTCAGATTCACTTCTCCATATGTCCTACCTTCCATAATGTGGTCACTTTTCTGTTCATAGAATTGCTGCCAATCTTTTCTTTTATCTCCTGTTGAGTTTGTAGGTGTTCAGAGTGGCTTGATAAGTATCCCGCTGAATTCCTGGGACCAGATGAAATTTAGGTCTCCTACTCATCTACCATCTTACTTCTCCTCTGAGGTTTCCTGCTATTAACATATTGTTATCACTATGCCCCTTTATTTTGGTTAACAGTGGCTTATGTAGTTGGCTGCTTCCATGTTGGGGACATAGATATTTACAATTGTTAGGTCTTGTTGGATAGACCCTTTAAGAATGATATACTGTCCTGCTTTATCTCTTATTACAGTCTTCAGCTTAAAATATAATTTGTCTGATATGAGAATTGCTACCCTAGCTTTCTTTTGAGGCTCGCTGGCATGAAAAATAGTTCTCCAACCTCTCACTTTCAGTCTGTATGTATCTTTAGGTTCAAAATGAGTCTCTTATAGAGAGCATCAGGATGGGTCAGGTCTTTTTCTCCAATCTGCAACTTTGTGCCATTTCATGGGAGCATTTAGGCCATTCATGTTGAAAGTGATAGGTGGGAGAACT
>NW_026753013.1:0-1388 GCF_022355385.1 Mustela nigripes
CAAAGGCTGTGCAGGTTGATCCTCATTGGGTGTTTCAGGGTAGCCCCAGAGGGCAATGTTTTTCTTCTGGAGGGCAGGCAGAGTGCTGAATTGTAGGTCTGAATTGCCAAATTGGAGGGCTTGTGGGCCAGTAGTCTGAGGACGGAAGTCTGAGAACCCAAGCTAGGCCTAGGTTTCTGGGTGAGGATATGGCAGGCACAATCTACAGTCCTGAATCTAAATCTCGTGCATCTGAAGTCAGGGCGAGGATCAGATGATCGCTCAGGTTGGACCCTCTGTCCCTGAGGGCCCCTTCTTGAAGGGGGGGGATCACGAGGCCATGGGGTTTTCCGACAATGGGAGTTGTGAGTAGGTCCCAAATGCAAAGATTCTTCTGCAGGTCAATTGAGACCTGTTGGTTGGCTCCAGGACAACGATTCCGAGTAGGGTTCTAAGGATCGATGGCTGGGTACCCACCTCGCATTCCAATTGTCTCCAAGCAACAAGAAATTTAGATCTGCTGGATCTGGGGGAGCAACCAAGGAGGCTGAGTAAATGGACTCTCCCGTGGATAAGTCCTAATATGATTTTGTGTCTATGGAGACCTTGGAATGAAGCGGTGGCACTGTTGCCATGAAGGGTTCTCCTAAAGAGAGGCTTTCACACAGCTCCATCGTGCAAGTTTCCCATGTGTAGATGAGATTTGTTCTGATGGGTGAGTCAAGAAAAAGTCATATGCTGTAATTGAAATCCAGGCCTCTGAGGAGAGATGCCAGGAAACCAATGCAATGGATCTGATAGATGCGTAGGGGCCTGTCTATTCCTTTTTACCTGTGGGGACATCAGTCTACAGGTCTGAGTGCAGGTACGTGCTCAGATGGGCCCACATTGCCCCTGTTTGTCCAGGGAAGCCACAAATTTTGGGATGGCCTCAGGAACTTTGGAGGTTTATTCTTTAATATGGTTGTGGCCATTGGAATGGGCACATACAATTCCATTGGAGGGGGCAAGCACAGTCGTCAGTTTTGTCTCCAGGGGCCTGAGACTGTGGGGTGTGTAGGCCAGTTCTGTTTGGACAGTTGTCTAAAAACACAAACTCGGCTTATGTTTCGGGTCTTTGGTATGGCAGGACTGATCTACAGACCATGAGGAGAACTCTTCGGGATATGAAAAAAGGGCGAGTGTGAGGCTCTTGCTTAAGTTTTTGTCTCTGGATATAGTGTCAGTCATGGTCGTGAAATTTCCGGGTGACTTCATGGGACATGGACGAGTCTTACTCTCTGGGGTTTTGCCCCGTCCAAAGAGTTTGGGGTCATTCTGTGGGATGGAAGAAGTCCGTTGTTCTGTTTTTGTTGATTTGTTTTGTGTTGTTTCTCAACCTCAGGTGTCCCACCAAATGAGGGATTCCA
>NW_026753014.1:0-1388 GCF_022355385.1 Mustela nigripes
GAATGTTGGGGAGGCCTCATGAGCCATGGACGAATCATGTTCTCTGTGGATTTGGCCCGATCCCAATTGCTTTTCTTCAATCTGTGGGATGGGAGGACTTCTTTCAGGTTTGTTACCTCAAGTGTCCCACGAAAAGAGGAATTCCAAAGCATAGCCCAGGGGAAGAGTGAAGGGCCAACCCGAACTATGGTTAAAAATTGGGACCTAGGGGCATGGCAAGCCAAATATGCTGTCTCTCCATCCAGGCACTGAGAGGCCTTACCTGAGGACTGGGCTCAGGCTGAAGGTCACAATGTGTGTTTGTGACCAATGTGGCCCACAAGCATGGGGGGGCTTCATGGGACGCACTGGTTTCATCTACACTGAACCTTGGACAACATGCCAACCACAAGGTTTCTTGCCACGGGGAAAGAGTTCTGATTTCTGCATCATTTTCAAACCCGGGCCGTGATTGGAGATAAGGTCTAGGTTCTGAAGCCTGAAAACCGATGTTGAGAAGTGATAACGACATAAGGCCATGGCAGGTCCGATGTTCTCATTGTGAGGCCAGCAGTCTGGGTGGGGCCAGGAGGTCCAGGCTCAGGCTGTGTCAGAAAGGGCATTAGTGCCCAGGTCAGCCTATATATTTGGGGTACAGCAGAATGGTGTGCAGGTTGATCCTCATTTGGGGTTTCTGGTTAGCCCGAGAGGGCAATGTTTTCCTTCCGGAGGACAGGCAGAGTGCTGTATGGTAGTTCTGGATTGCCAACTAGAGGGCTTGTGGGCCAGTAGTCTGAGGACGGATATCTGAGAACCCAAGCTAGGCCTAGGTTTCTGGGTGAGGATATGGCAGGCACAATCTACAGACCTGAAACGAGATCTCGTGCATCTGAAGTCAGGGCGAGGATAGACGATCGCTCAGGTAGGAGATTCTGTCACTGATGGCCCCTTCTTGAAGGGGGGGTGGATCACGAGGCCATGGGGGTTTTCCCACGATGGGAGTTCTGCGAAGATCCCAACTGCAAAGATTCTTCTGCAGGACAATTGAGACCTGTTGTTTGGATCCAGGACAACGATTCCGAGCAGCGTTCTAAGGATGGGTGGCTGGGTAGGCCACCTCGCATTCCAATTGTCTCCACGCAACAAGACAGGTTAGATCTGCCGGATCTGGGAGAGCAACCGAGGAGGCTGAGTTGAAATGGACACTCCCGTGGATGTGTCCTAATATGATTTTGTGTCTATGGAGACCTTGGAATAAAGCGGTGGCACTGGGGCCCTGAAGGGTTCTCCTAAAGAGAGGAATTCACGCAGCTCCATCGTGTAAGTTTCCCATGTGTGGATGAGATTTGTTCTGATGGGTGAGTCAAGAAACAGCCATATTCTGTTATTGAAATCCAGGCCTCTGAGGA
>NW_026753015.1:0-1388 GCF_022355385.1 Mustela nigripes
CTCTTGGAAATATAGGCTGGAGTTCTCTTGAGTCGTGGCTCAATAGGAAACAGTGTGTGTCTAAGAAAATGTCCCCGGTTCTAAAAAAGACCCAAGGTAACGGAACCACATGGCTGCCAAGACTCATACAGGGCTAGAGGTCATCGGAGTTCCAACCAGCCAGAGGGAAGAGTTCTTTTGGCAAATTCAGAATATTCAGTAGAGACCCAGAAAGGATCACAGGTGAGGAGCAGGATGAAATGATCCCTCCAAGAAAGCTTACTCTACACATTCCCTAAATAAGTGGGAGAACTATTTGAGAAAGAGTCATAATTACCCACTAAGGTCACACTGCCTATAGGGACAGCTGATCCTAGAAGGCAGAGTGCAGCCTCCCAAGGACTCAGGTCTTCGAAAGGAAGGTAGTTCAAAAGGGAAGAAGGAATAGATGGGAACAAGAAAACACGACTAGCGAGGTACTCCACTTCCACTTAAATGTTTCAACAATTCCCGTCAGAATGAATGACTAAAATTCTACGAAAAGAGAAGCCCTAAATATGTCTGTGAAAAATAAACTCTCCATCCAAGGCCGCAGAGGATTTTGTGAAAAGCAATAGGATGCAACGGGCTAGACCGGACCCAAAGGAATCCTAAAAGACTGACTTTCCTAGGTCTTGACAAAAGACAAGCGAAAGCCACCCGACATAATGAACAAAGAAGACATTTCAGAACAACCAAGGATCCTTTTAGAAAGCCAGGGCCATCCTCCAGGTGTCTGCATCCGATGAGAAAACTCATGGAGCTCAACCAATTTCAAGCCCATAAAGCAAGGCTCAAGACATCTGTTGGAAAGAATTTCTTCCTTTATAAGAGAGAGAATGAGTGAGAAAGAGCATGAGAGAGGAGAAGGTCAGAGGAAGAAGCAGAGTCCAAACGGAGCTTGGAGCCAGAGGAGGGACGAGATCCTGCAAGTCCGGGGTCATGAGCAGAGCCCAAGGAAGGCAGTCGCTCAACCAACTGAGCCACGCAGGCGCCCGTCCCCAGAAATTGGTCAACAGCTGAGGGGCCCCTGGGCGGAACCCACAGTGAAGTACCCAGCTTTTGGCTCTGGCTCAGGTGGGCATCTCAGGCTCTTGACATTGAGCCCTGAGGCAAGGTCTGGGCTTAGGGCAGAGTCCGCTAGGACTCTCTCTTGGTCCTGCCCATTCCACCTCCCCTACTCCTGAGTGCTCCTTCCCTAAAACAAACAAGAAAAATCCTTTCCAGAAATGAACATTGGTTGAGAGTGGGAGGGGTGGGGACAGAAGTGACTGGCGCCCAGGAGAGCGAAAGGGGAGCCTGAGATGCTGCCCGCCCTCCCAGGGCCGCCACAGCCCCCACTGCCTCCACTGCTGTCTCGGCAGGAGCCG
>NW_026753016.1:0-1388 GCF_022355385.1 Mustela nigripes
TGGCTGGGATTTCCAAGGAGCAGGATTTTTTGGCTTTACATTAAGAGTTGGTCCACCCGGACTGGGCAAGTCCCATTCTGCTGCTGAGAATTGTGTCTCCAGTGGTTGGAGTGTGTATTACAGGCCTAGAGGAGGTCAATGGTGGGGTGGTTACAGTGGTCAGTAGACTACTGTTATTGAGGATTTTTGTAAGTGAAATCTATAGGATGATATGTTAAATCTTATGGTTAGGGATCCACATTAGGTGCCCATAAATGGTGCTTTTTCTGAATTTCATATTTGGTATCTTTTTACTACTTCTAATAGCCCTCCTTGTACTTGGTATTCCAAGAAGCAATGCATCACAACGTTGCCTGCATTGCGTTGATGGGAATTTGAGCATGAAAAGGTTATCAGTGCTTCCACAAATTGTCCACTGGAACAGCCAAAAAATAAAATTTTATTTTTGACACTAAGGAGGAAATATTCTGCTGTGATTCTTAATTTAAACCAGGGGAGGGGTCCTCTTTTGGTACTGGTAATGAGTACCATAGGCCTTCCTAGGGAACATTATCAGATTCTATTGGAAATTTGGTCTTTGTTTTTGTGGAAGAATCAGGAGTCAACCAGTTATTTGTGTCCTGTCTCATTTTCCATGATAGTTCCACAATATCTGGTTTCACACCTCTACCATTGTGAAATCCCAACTTTGGCACCAACTTGCCCTTCTCTGTCAAGGGCAGAGAGCCAAGTTTGAGCCAAGACAAGAGCTGCTTCTGGGTGACTGGGAGACTCTAGGATCAGAATGCTGTTGGTAGGGAGTTACTGGGATCCTAAATTTAAAACCAGCTCCTGATACCCAGCTGAAATACATTTCTTTTTTTTTTTTTAAAGATTCTATTTATTTGACAGACATAGATCACAAGTAGGCAGAGAGGCAGGCAGAGAGAAAGATGGGGAAGCAGGCTCCCCGCCAAGCAGAGAGCCTGATGAAGGGCTCGATCCCAGGACCCTGAGATCATGACCTGAGCCCAAGGCAGAGGCTTAACACGCAGAGCCACCCAGGCACCCCTAGATGAAATACATTTCTGACTTAGACACTTCAGATAGAAATTTTTTGTCCATGATGACAACTGAAGAAAATGTGTCATCCCTAAACCTAACCTTAAGCCCTAACAACGCTGAAACCTAAGCTGACCTTAAAGCCCAAACTAGAACCCTGAATCCCAAACCTGAAATGGAACCCAAAGCCTGTACCTGAGCCCTGGATCCAAGCCCTGAACCATGAACCCAAACCCTAAACCAGACCTCCAAGTCATGAACCCTGAACCCAAATCTCAGCATGAAGCCAAACCCCAAATTTGACCTTGAACTTTATCCCATAAGCCCTGAGTCTTAAAGCCTAAATC
>NW_026753017.1:0-1388 GCF_022355385.1 Mustela nigripes
GGACTCTGCTTGAGATTCTCTGCCCCTGTCTCTCCCTTCCCTCCACTCACACGTGCTCTTGCACTCTCTAAAATTGATAAATAGGCTTATAAAATTGATCTCAGTTTTTAAAACTGATCTCTAGGATTTTATTTTTATTTTTATAACAATGATTTATTTCTGATATTTTAATATGTATCCTGTAATTTTAGTAAGTATCATGCAATGCATTTCACAGTGACTTAGAGAAACCAACCGTGGAATGTGTCCAAACATCAATAATATTTTCTTATATAGGAGGTGATAAAATTTTAATGGTGGATTAGTGAAAGGCTTAAATAAGGTGAGAAACATTATTAAGGGAGTTTTGTGAGATTTTCTACTTAGTTAGGTATCTCATATATACTTATACAAATATAATTGATTTATAAATAAAATTGATTCATATTATATATATATATATATATATGTTTGGTATATACATAAATACTGTAAGTGAGACAAAATAATGCTTTCTGTGGAGATATAAAAAATTTTAAGGGCGCCTGGGTGGCTCAGTGGGTTAAGCCTCTGCCTTCGGCTCAGGTCATGATCCCAGAGTCCTGGGATCGAGTCCCGCATCAGGCTCTCTGCTCAGCAGGGAACCTGCTTCCCTATCTCTCTCTCTCTCTCTGGCTGCCTCTCCATCTACTTGTGATTTCTCCCTGTCAAATTAATAAATAAAATCTTTAGCATGTGGACTCTTAGAGCTGGAAAAGATTTTAAGTATTAAAAAAAAAAATTTTAAAGCACAGATGCCACCTTTGAAATAAAGTGCACATTTTCTTTCTCTGGCCCCAGGAAAGAAACTGTTCTGCATTTCCATGGGGAGGCATGCATGGGCCATCATGATTTCTAGGTAGTCCATGTATACCAGATAGACTTCCCATAAGGGGAAAAAAAAATACATGGAAAGATGTAGGGTTAAGATTTGAGGTAAAATCTCTTTAATAAGTGTCAGGACTGGGACAGGACCACTCCACCCTATTAGATAGTGCTTGTAGATGAATGAGGAAACTTACCTGAAATGAGAATAGAGATGCCTGCTCACTAAGGACACAAAAGAAGAATATCTTCTAGCACATGATGTCTGATGACACTCAAATATCTCCTGACCAGGGGATAAGATGAGTTTCTTGACTTAGGAAGACGGAAGACAATAAGAGAGCAGTAGAGTCTTAAGTGGAAGAGTGCCTCAGTCACTTCAGTGAGAGCTGTCCCAGCAATGACATGAGGACTGCAGTGGAAGATTGGCAGTGACAGGAGGAGCAATACCTCTGTGACAATGAAAGAAGAGCGACATGCCAACAGCAATGTCAAGCGTGAGCCATGAGGCAGAACTTGTAACAGCTGGCAAAAGCCTAGAGGCG
>NW_026753018.1:0-1388 GCF_022355385.1 Mustela nigripes
CTTTCACACATCTCCATCGTGCAAGTTTCCCATGTGTAGATGAGATTCGTTCTGATGGGTGAGTGAAGAAACAGCCATATGCTGTTATTGAAATCCAGGCCTCTGAGGAGAGATGCCTGGAAACCAAAGCAATGGATCCTATAGGTGCCTAGGGGCATGTTCGTGCCTTTTTGCCTCTGGGGACCTCAGTCTACGGGTCTGACTGCCAGTAGGTGCTCAGATGGGCCCAGATTGCCGCTGTTTGTCCTGGGAAGCTGCATATATTGGGATGGCCTCAGGGACTTTGGAGGTTTATCCTCTTAGTAGGGTTGTGGCCATGGAATGGGCACACACAATTCCCTTGGAGAGGGCAAGCACAGTCGTCAGGTTTGGCTCCGGGGGTCTGAGCCTGTAGGGTGTGTAGGCTAGGGATGTTTGGACAGTTGTCTAAAAACAAAAACTCGGCTTATGTTTCAGGTCATAGGTATGGCAGGACTGATCTACAGACCATGAGGAGAACTCTTCGGGATATGAAAAAAGGGCGACTGGGAGGCTCTTGCTCAAGTTTTTGTCTCTGGATATCGTGTCACTCATGGTCGTGAAATTTCCGGGTGACTTCATGGGAAATGGACGAGTCTTACTCTCTGAGGGTTTGGCCACGTCCAAAGAGTTTGGGGTCATTCTGTGGGATGGAAGAAGTCCGTTGTTCTGTTGTTGTTGATTTGTTTTCTTTTGTTTTTCAACCTCAGGTGTCCCACCAAATGAGGGATTCCAGAGTAGAGCCCTGGGGAGGGGCGACTGGACAACCAGAAATCTGGTTAAGTATTGGGGCCTAGGGACATGTCAAGCCCATTATGACATCTAATGGTCCAGCCACTGAGAGGACGTACTAGAGGACAGGAATCACGCTGAGGGTCACAATGCGTATTTAGGCGCTCGTCGCACTCAAGAATGGGCGGGGCCTCAGGGTGAAAGCTTGTTTCTCCTACACTGAACGTTGGACAACATGCCAACCACAAGGTTTCTTGCCATGGGTAAGGAAGTGTTCTGATTTCCGCATCACAGTCACCCCTGGGCAGTGATTGGAGATAAGGTCCAGCTTCTGAAGCCTGAAAAGAGAGGTAGGGAAGAGATGATGACCTAAGGCCATGGCGGGTCTGAGGTGCTCAGTGTGCGGTCAGCTGTCTGGGTGTTGGTCACGAGGTCCGGGCTCATGTTGTCAGACAGTGCATTAGTGCCCAGGTTAGACTATATATTTTGGGTGCATTCGAGTGCCGTGTAGGTTCTTATCTGAAGAACTCTTCAGGATATGAGGAATGAACGAGTCTGAGGCGCGTGCTCAGGCTTTTGTCTCTGGATTTTGTATCAGCGATGGCCGTGGAATGTTGGGGAGGCCTCATGGGCCATGG
>NW_026753019.1:0-1388 GCF_022355385.1 Mustela nigripes
TGAGGTAGGGAAGAGATGATGATCTAAGGTGATAGCGGGTGTGATGAGCTCAGTGTGCGGTCAGCTGTCTGGGTGTTAGTCACGATGTCCGGGCTCAGGTTGTCCGAAAGTGCATTAGTGCCCAGGTTAGACTATATATTTTGGGTGCTTTCGAGTGCCGTGTACGTTCTTATCTGACGAAATCTTCAGGATATGAAGAATGAGCGAGTCTGAGGCGCGTTTTCAGGCTTTTGTCTCTGGATTTTTTATCACCGATGGCCGTGGAATGTTGGTGAAGCCTCATGGGCCATGGACGAATCTTGCTCTCGGTGGATTTGGCCCGATCCCAATTGTTTTTCGTCAATATGTGGGATGGGAGGAATCCTTTCAGGTTTGTTACATCAGGTGTCCCACCAAAAGAGGAATTCCAAAGCAGAGCCCAGGGGAAGAGTGAAGGGACAACCCGAACTATGGTTAAAAATTGGGGCCTAGGGGCATGGCACGACCAATATGCTGTCTCGCCATCCAGCCACTGAGAGGCCTTACCTGAGGACTGGGCTCAGGCTGAGGTGTCACAATGTGTGTTTGTGAACAATGTGGCCCGCAAGCATGGGCGGAGCCTCATGGGCCACCCTGGATTCCACTACACTGAACCTTGGACAACATGCCAACCACAAGGTTTCTTGCCATGGGGAATGAGTTCTGATTTCTGCATCATTTTGAAAACCGGGCCGTGATTGGAGATAAGGTCTAGGTTCTGAAGCCTGAAAACCGAGGTTGAGAAGAGATGACGACCTAAGACCATGACGTGTCCAATGTGTTCTGTGTGCGGCCAGCTCTCTGGGTGGGGCCAGGAGGTCCAGGATCAAGCTGTGTCAGAAAGGGCTTTAGTGCCCAGGTCAGCCTATATATTTAGGGTACAGCCGAATTGCGTGCCCTGTTGTTCCTCATTTGGTGTTCCTGGGTAGCCCCAGAGGGCAATGTTTGCCTTCTGGAGGGCAGGCAGAGTGCTGCATTGTAGTTCTGGATTGCCAAACTGGAGGGCTTGTGGGCCAGTACACTGAGGACGGAAGTCTGAGAACCCAAGCTAGGCCTAGGTTTCTGGGTGAGGATATAGCAGGCAGAATCTACAGACCTGAATCGAGATCTCGTGCATCTGAAGTCAGGGCGAGGATCTGACGATCGCTCCGGTTGGACATTCTGTCCCTGATGGCCCCTTCTTGAAGGGGGGGTGGATCGCGAGGCCATGGGGGTTTTCCCACGGTGGGAGTTCTGAGAAGCTCCCAACTGCAAAGAAATTCTACAGGACAATTGAGTCCTGTTGGTTGGCTCCAGGACAATGATTCCGAGCAGGGTTCTTAGGATGGATAGCTTGGTAGCGCACCTAACATTCCAATTGTCTCCAAGCA
>NW_026753020.1:0-1388 GCF_022355385.1 Mustela nigripes
TTTGTCCCTGCTCTCTGCTCCTCCTCCCCTTCCCTGGCCCCTGTTCAGCTCCAACCTGAATGCAGGCAGAGCTGGACTAACATGCTGACTTGCTAGCTTAGCCACCCTCCAGAGAAGTCACTCTTCGGTGGCCACCTTCCTGACCCCCTGGTCCCTTCTCCACTTCTTCAGATATTGCTCTGAAGTCTGAGGAGGACAGAGCGGGGCTGCCACAGAAGCAGGCCAGAGGAGAAACCAAACCATGTGTCCACAGTATCCCCCAGCACTGCTGCTCTGAGAGCTTTCAGAGTCCTCAACAGGGTTAGGATTTAGGGGCTTCTTCAGAACCGGGAGTGAAAACGACCATAGGTCAAAAGAAAAGCTATGGCCCCCACACAAAAATAATAATCACAAATGAAAACTATGTTAACTCTGAAGTCCCAAAGTGGAAGAATTGCCTTGAATCTGTCACTCGAAAGCACCCAAGGCCTCACTCTCTGGGTTCTGGGTGCCCTGGAATGGCAGGAGGCTCTGACAGGCGCGTGGGGGTGCTGAATGTTGGGGACTAGCCCGTCTGCTGGCGGGGGGGGGGGAGTACCTCCTGTGGCGCTGTCCCCGGCCTGACCCCTTGCAGACGGGGTGCGACGCGGCATCCGGGGTGGTCCCAGTGCCCTGGGGTTTGCAGGAGGTTGTGCCCAGACCCCCCCCACCTCCCGCTCCTGTCCCGCGTTTTCTGCTTCAGGTGAGAGCAAGTCGCGGTGTCACTTTACCTGTGAGCAGAGGGTCCTCCAGAGAAGCCATGGGGCGGAGAGGGGCAGCAGGCGGCAGGAAAGGGACACCACGGCCTCAGGGGCTAGGCTGGAACGCAGGAGCACAGGGGAGCAAGTAAAGTGGGTCCTGCAGTCCCGAATGGGCCGCAGCACAGCACCCAAACCCTAAACCAGACCTCCAAGCCATGAACCCAAAATCTCAGCATGAATCCAAACCCCAAATTTGACCTTGAACTTTATCCCATAAGCCCTGAGTATTAAAGCCTAAATCATAAACTTAAAGCCCTAAACTATAACTCTGTTCCCTTGTCCTTCACTCTAAATCCTCACCCTAACACTAAACCCAAAGCCTGATCTAGAACTCTGACTAAAACCTGAACCTGAACCCAAATTCAAACCCTTCACCACACTTTGCTTATGCACTTGCCATTGATGGATATTTGCAGTTTCTACCTTTTGATTCTTGTGAACATTGTTTGTGTTGGGGGCTAGGGTCAGGGTCTTAGATTAGGGTAGGGTCCAGGCTTGAGACCAAGTTGAGGTCAGTGTGTGGGTCTGCATCAGGGCCATGTTCAGTGCCACTGTTTGGGTCAAGGACTGTTGTAATTCCACATTGTTTCCAATTCATTGTTCCTTAGC
>NW_026753021.1:0-1388 GCF_022355385.1 Mustela nigripes
AAAAAATGTTGATTTAGATGACTTTCCTCTTGCATGCTTCTCTTTCCTTTCTTCTAACCCCAAGCCCAAATGTATATTTGGGTCAAGAAGGGAATATGTTGTGTTTTGTCCTGCAGTCTACTAAAGCTCAAGTAGGTGGACTATAGAGAGGTTCTACATACAATCATAGACCTTCAGAAATCAGGTGATTACTTTCTCATTTAGGCTACATACTTCCAGGAACTATGTCTTACAGTAGAGCAAAGAAGGGAAAATCTATTTATAAACTATCTGTTTATTCCTTTCCTTACTGACTCTTTCCTTCATTCTGTGTGTAAGATATTATGCTACCTAGTGTAAAATTATCATGTTGTGGCCTTTATTTCTTATGGCCTAATAGTTTAAACCTATCTTTGTACCTTATTCATCAAGCAATTCAGCTGTTGACATATTTCTTTTCAGAAAGGTAGAAATCCACCAGGATGAGATAATTAACTTTTTGCTGAGAACATTGAGAAGGAAAATAGTATTGGTTAACATTAGCTGCTCTAACAAATTTAAACCTCAGTACAGTGGCTTCCATTCTAGAAGCTATTTTATCTCTCAGGTAAAACCAGTCACTGGTGGAGGATGTTGAGGCACCACGGTTTTAGTCCGGGGAGAGGCTCACCCTCCTTCAGTGCAGGGCTCTTAAAGGTCATTTTGAAGGAGTGTTGGAGTTTTTGGTTTCTTTGTTTAAATGGGTCTGTACACTCCACGTTGTGCCTTACTTTTGTGTGCATGTCCTTATGCAATTCAGTTCCATGACCACACTATTTCAAGAGAAATTTAGAAGTGTAGTGTAGGTTCATGCTCAGGCAAAATAAAAGCTAAACCAATTTGGTAAACAGCGATCCAATGTCTGCCACTGAGGTATATCTCTCAGGTCAATAAAAAAACCTATGGAATTATATTAAAGCTAGGTAATATTATGTAAAAATGTCAATGTTATTTAGTGATATCAGCATATAATAATAATAAAAATGACTTGTCACTCCTCCATTGAACTGCTTTGCTTTGGAGACTCAGGTGCACCTCCCCCCCCCCTACTACCTTCAGGTCCTGTTCCCAGGCACTGGTTTTCTTTGGAGACGGAACCCTCGTAGGGGTTCCAAGCAGTTTCAAGTGGCCGAGAGGACACTGATGAATAGAGACAAAGCCACAAGGCTCTCTGGAGCTAGCTGGTGACCATTACAATGTCTCCACACACAGTTATGGTGCGGCTGTGGGCTGTGCTGGAGCAGCTGTGGGCTTCTGGGTTGGTGATATACGAACGTTTGCCATATGGGCCACAAGTCTCTGGGTTTGGCTGGGAGATCTTGGTTTGCACTGCAGTGGTATTGTTCATTACAGTAAAGTGTGGACTCAGA
>NW_026753022.1:0-1388 GCF_022355385.1 Mustela nigripes
AAATGGCTTGTTCTCTGAGCAAAGCCTGTAGGAGGGGAGAGCTATCTAGTGTATACACCTAGGGAGGGGTAAGGAGGGGATGGCCTTTCCTTCAAAGATAACACAACAGCCCCAGACCGCCGGTGATTCTCTCTCCAAAACCTTCCTAATGAGCTGTCTCAGGGGGTGGGGGGTGGGAGGGAGTATTTTCAACCATATTTCGGCCACTGCTTGTTTTTTTTTAGAATTCTGTCTCCATTTTTCAATTTCACAAACGCTGTTTGCAATGACCTTTCCCTCTCCACCATCTTTGACAGTTTCTCATTCGTGAAACATATTTTTGTTCATAATTTTTTTTTTTTTTGTCTACAACCTCCCCTCACAACCATCCAGCCTGGGTCTCCCTCGCTGTACCCTTCACCCCCATGTCAGACATATAATGAATTACCATTCCTTCAGACAACGAGGTTGAAAACTTGTGGTCTCCAAGGCAACGGGGTGTCCTGGAGTAGGGTGCCGGGGAGGGGGGCTTGCCCGGCCAGGAAAGGCCTGGAAGTAGAGGGGGGTGGGGAGGCAGAAGCAGAGATGATATCATTCCTGAAGCCTGAGAGCAGCCAATCGGCTCATGAGGATATGATGTCATCTCCCCCATCTCACCCCCTTTTGGCCTAGGTAGCCCCACGGAGAATTCTAGATAAGTATTGAGCTCAAGTTGTATGGCTCTGAGAGAAAGAGGGCGGGCGATGGCAAAGGGGGGAGAGAGAGAGATCCACCGGCTCTCTGGATGGCCCTAGCAGACACTCCAGTCTTCACTTAGAGGCAGCCCCATAAAAATGTCATCAGCTTGGGCTCTCCCTGCATTACAACACAATGATTTCTTTGGGGAGAAGAAAAAACCCTGAGATATATTTTGCAACCACACCCCCACCTCCCTTGGAAGAGAAAAACCAACCAACAGCAAGTGGTGAATGAACGTCTACAGATCAGCCCCCAGCAGCCCAGCCTGAGAACTTTCTGAACGGAAAGATGCACACGTTCGCACCCAACTGGCCGAGCACATTTATGCTGCTTCTCGGCAGCCACGGGGATGGGGAGATGCTCTAAGTGCTCCAAGGTTGGGAGCCTGCTTTGGGGTGAAGCTGGCGGTGCGTGCCACTTAAGGTGTTGGGGGAGGGGCGTCTGTCCCCAAAACAATGACAGTATCTAGGGCTCGGTGCCAGGCTCCTAGGAGAAGCAAACAAGCCATGGCTTTAGGGAGGGGTGCTGGCTCGTTAGAGCACCTACTGATGTGTTACCCCTACGCAGAGGGGAGGGTGAGTGTGCATGGCTCTCTTCTGCCAGATTTTTCTCTTGGGACTGGGAAGCAGTGTTATTTCACAAAAATGTTCCCAGGAGTCCAGGCCATGGAA
>NW_026753023.1:0-1388 GCF_022355385.1 Mustela nigripes
TTGAGCATTGGAGTGCGCACATACAATTCCCTGGAGAGGGCAAGCACAGTCGTCAGGTTTGACTCCCGGGGCCTGAGCCTGTAGGGTGTGTAGGCCAGGGCTGTTTGGACAGTTGTCTGAAAACACAAACTCGTCTTATGTTTCGGGTCATAGGTATGGCAGCACTGATCTACAGACCATGAGGAGAACTCTTCGGGATATGAAAAAAGGGCGCGTGTGAGGCTCTTGCTCAAGCTTTTGTCTCTGGATATCGTGTCACTCCTGGTCGTGAAATTTCCGGGTGACTTCATGGGAAATGGACGTGTCTCTTCCTTCTGGGGGTCTGTCCCCGTCCAAAGACATTGCTGTCATTCTGTGGGTTGGAAGAACTCCGTTGTTCTGTTGTTGTTAATTTGTTTTGTTTTGATTTTCAACCTCCGGTATCCCACCAAATGAGGGATTCCAGAGAGGAGCCCTGGGGAGGGGCGAATTGACAACCAGAAATCTGGTTGAAAATTGGGGCCTAGGGACATGTCAAGCCCATTATGACATCTAATGGTCCAGCCACTGAGAAGACGTACTAGAGGACAGGACTCACGCTGAAGTTCACAATGCGTGTTTATGCCCTCGTCGCACTCAAGAATGGGCCGGGCCTCAGGGTGAATGCTGGTTTCTCCTACACTAAACGTTGGACAACATGCCAACCACAAGGTTTCTTACCATGGGGAAAGAGTTCTGATTTCTGCATCATTTAAACCCGGGCTGTGATTGGAGATAAGGTCTAGGATCTGAAGTCTGAAAACCGAGGTTGAGAAGAGATGACGACCTAAGGCCATGAGGGGTCTGATGTGCTCAGTGTGCGGCCAGCTGTCTGGGTGGGGCCAGGAGGTCCAGGATCAGGCTGTGTCAGAAAGGGCATTAGTGCCCAGGTCAGCCTATATATTTGGGGTACAGCCGAATGGCGTGCCCTGTTGATCCTCATTTGGGGTTTCTGGGTAGACCCAGAGGTCAATGTTTGTCGTCTGGAGGGCAGGCAGAGTGCTGCATTGTATTTCTGGATTGCGAAACTGGAGGGCTTGTGGGCCAGTAGTCTGAGGACGGAAGTCTGAGAACCCAAGCTAGGCCTGGGTTTCCGGGTGAGGATATGGCAGGCACAATCTACAGACCTGAATCGAGATCTCGTGCATCTGAAGTGTGGGCGAGGATCAGATGATCGCTCAGGTTGGACAGTCTGTCCAAAATGGCCCCTTCTTGAAGTGGGGGTGTATCACGAGGTCATGGGGGTTTTCCCACGATGGGAGTTGTGAGAAGCTCCCAACTGCAAAGATTCTTCTGCAGGACAATTTTTACCTGTTGGTTGGCTCCAGGACAACGATTCCGAGCAGGGTTCTAAGGATGGATGGCTGGGT
>NW_026753024.1:0-1388 GCF_022355385.1 Mustela nigripes
TAATGTGCTGTTGGATCCTGTAGGCTAGGATCTTGTTGAGAATCTTAGCATTCATATTCATCAGTGATATTGGTCTGAAATTCTCCTTTCTGGTAGGGTCTTTGCCTGGTTTGGGGATCAGGGTAATGCTGCCTTCATAGAAAGGGTCTGGAAGTTTTCCTTCTGCTTCAATTTTTTGAAACCGCTTTAGGAGAATAGGTGCTATTACTTCCTTGAAAGTTTGGTAGAATTCCCCAGGGAATCCGTCAGGTCCTGAGCTCTTGTTTTTTGGGAGGTTTTTGATCACTGCTTCAATCTCATTACTAGATATCGGTCTATTCAGGTTGTTGATTTCTTCCTGGTTCAATTTTGGGAGTTCATTATTTTCCAAGAATGCATCCATTTCATCTAGATTGCTTAGCTTATTGGCATATAAGTGTTGCTAATAACTTCTGATCATTGTTTCTACTTCCTTGGTGTTAGTTGTGATCTCTCCCTTTTCATTTGTAATTTTATGAATTTGGGCTTTCTCTCTTTTCTTTTGGATTAGTGTGGCTAATGGTTTATCAATCTTATTGGTTATTTTTTAAAAAAACAACTTCTAGTTTCATTGATATGTTCTACTGTTCCTCTGGGTCTACCTCATTGATCTCAGGTCTAATCTTGATGATTTCCCTTTTTATGTGTGGAGTTGGTTTGATTTGTTGTCGATTCTCCAGTTCTTTAAGATGTAGAGACAGCTGGTGTGTTCTGGATTTTTCAATTTTTTTGAGGGAGGCTTGGATGGCTATGTACTTCCCCCTTAGGACCGCCTTTGCTATATCCCACAGGTTTTGGTCTGAAGTGCCTTCATTCTCATTGGTTTCCATGAATTGTTTCAGTTCTTCTTTGATCTTCTGGTTGATCCAAGCATTCTTGATTAAGGTGGTCTTTAGCTTCCAGATGTTTGAGTTACTTCCGAACTTTTCCTTGTGATTGAGCTCCAGTTTCAAGTCATTGTGATCTGAGAATATGCAGGGAACAATCTCAGTCTTTTGGTATCGGTTGAGTCCTGATTTGTGACCCAGTATGTGGTCTAATCTTGAGAAGGTTCCATGTGCACTTGAGAAGAATGAGTATTCTGTTGTTTTACGGTGGAATGTTCTTTATATATATATGAGGTCCATCTGGTCCAATGTGTCATTCAATGCTCTTGTTTCTTTTTTGATTTTCAGCTTCGATGATCTATTTATGAAAGAGGTGTGTTAAGATCTCCTACTATTAATGTATTCACATCAATATGACTCTTTATCTTGACTAACAGTTATCTTATGTAATTGGCTGCTCCCATATTGGGCGCATAGATATTTACAATTGTTAGATCATCTTGGTGGATAGTCCCTTTAAGAATTTTGTAGTGTCCTTCTGTA
>NW_026753025.1:0-1388 GCF_022355385.1 Mustela nigripes
TACTGCCTTCTCCAGGAATGTTCCTGTCCAATGACCCTATTTCCCAGCTGACCACAGGAAACGTTCAGAGGTACCCAATCCAGGATTGGTTCTTAGACAGATACCTTCTAAGAGAAATTGAGATCGTAAGAAATAGTAACCAATAGACAAACATTCATCAACTATTGTTCATGGGAACTGAGATAGCCACTAAAGAGAATACAGTACAAGAAGACAGAGTCTTGGGCTCCTGGGTGGCTCAGTGGCTTAAGCCGCTGCCTTCGGCTCGGGTCATGATCTCAGGGTCCTGGGATCGAGTCCCACACTGGGCTCTCTGCTCAGCAGGGAGCCTGCTTCCTCCTCCTTCTCTCTCTCTGCCTGCCTCTCTGCCTACTTGTGATCTCTCTCTGTCAAATAAATAAATTAAAAAAAAAAAAGAAGACAGTCTCTTCTGAAACTTTACCATTCAGATGTCTACAATACATGTATATGCAGCAAAAGCTAACTCTTGATATGGAATAGCAGATTGTTCATGCTAAATGAGTATCACGGTGGGAACAGCACAGGACTCTAGAAAACTCACTCCAGATCACGGGATGAGATGGAACATCCTCTCAGAGAAGGGAGAGGTGTGGGGTACAAAGGAGGGGAAGGGAAACGAAGGGATAGAAAGGGATGGGGAATCATTTGTATTTGAGAGCTAAATGGAGAGATACCGCAACAAATATTAGTTTGGTTTTGTGCGGGCCATCAGTGTGTCTATATTTCAAAAACGAGTAAGATTAACCTTAAGCACATTTGACACTGTTCATTTAAAACCTAAACCTCACAGGTCATCCTCGGGACACATAGGCTGATTCTATTTGGCTCCATTAAGAATCATGGGGAAAAGAGTCATGGCTAGTCCTAGTGGAATTACCATCTACACTAAGATTGTCCCTCCAGGCTGACCTCTCCCATAATCTGTCCCAACCAAACCAATAACAACTTCTCATTGTTTGTAATGAGGGCCTCATACCGATGAGCTTCATAGCTGGCCCTGCCCTTTCTCAGATTAATAGATCTGGGAGGCCCATAAATTCTTGCAAAATGATGTCACTTTTAAGATACCTTAGTTCCAGAAAATTAGGTCCATCCAATCCAGATGTGGCTGGTAAATTATAAGTTACATAAACTACAAAAGGCAAATTGTTGCTATTTCCAGTATCTGAATACAACCATGTCTTCCTGAAGGAAACGGTCATGTCTGACCAGCATCTCTTCCATTTTCCTTATTTCTTCTTTCTTTCTTTCTTTAGATTTTATTTGTTTACTTGGAACGAGCACATGCATGAGCAGTGGGAGGGGCAGAGGGAAAGGGAGAGAGAGAATCTCAAGGCTCCACATTCAGTGCAGAGCCAAGGCAGGGC
>NW_026753026.1:0-1388 GCF_022355385.1 Mustela nigripes
TGGGGGTTTCTAGGTAGGCCCAGAGGTCAATGTTTTTCTTCTGGGGGTCAGGCAGAGTGCTGCATTGTAGTTCTGGATTGCCAAACTGGAGGCCTTGTGGGCACGTAGTCTGAGGACGGAAGTCTCAAAACTCAAGCTAGGCCTAGGTTTCTGGGTGAGGATATGGCAGGCACAATCTACAGACCTGAATCGAATCTCGTGCTTCTGAAGTCAGGGCGAGGATCAGACGATCGCTCAGGTTGGACATTCTGTCCCTGATGGCCCCTTCTTAAAGGGGGGGTGGATCAGGAGGCCATGGGGTTTTTCCCATGATGGGAGTTGTGAGAAGCTCCCAACTGCAAAGATTCTTCAAGGGCAATTGAGACCTGTTGGTGGGCTCCAGGACAACTTTTCTGAGCAGGGTTCAAATGATGGATGGCTGGGTAGGCCACTTCGCATTCCAATTGTCTCCAAGCAACAGACAGGTTAGATCTGCTGGATCTGGGGGAGAATACGAGGAGGCTGAGTTGAAATGAACTCTCCCGTGGATGTGTCCTAATACGATTTTGTGTCTATGGAGACCTTGGAATGAAGCGGAGGCACTGGGCCCTGAAGGGTTCTCCTAAAAAGAGGCTTTCACACATCTCCATCATGCAATTTTCCCATGTGTAGATGAGATTTGTTCTGATGGGTTAGTCAAGAAACAGACATATGCTGTTATTGAAATCCAGGCCTCAGAGGAAAGATCCCTGGAAGCCAAACCAATGGATCCGATAGGTGCCTAGGGGCCTGTTCATTCCTTTTTACCTCTGGGGACATTAGTCTACGAGTCTGAGTGCAGGTATGTGCTCAGAGGGGCCCAGATTGCCCCTGTTTGTCCTGGGAAGCCACAAATATTGGGATGGCCTCAGGGACTTTGGATGTTTATCCTATTAGTTGTGTTGTGGCCATTGTAATGGGCACATACAATTCCCTTGGAGAAGGCAAGCCCAGTCGTCAGGTTTGTCTCGATGGGCCTGAGCCTGTAGGGTGTGTAGGCCAGGGCTGTTTGGACAGTTGTCTGAAAACACAAACTCGATCTACAAACATGATCTACAGACCATGAGGAGAACACTTCGGGATATGAAAATAGGGCGAGTGTGAGGCTCTTGCTCACCTTTTTGTCTCAAGATATTGTGTCACTCATTGTCGTGAAATATGGGTGAATTCTTTGAAATGGACGAGTCTTACTCTCTGGGGGTTTGGCCCAGTCGAAGGAGTTTGGGGTCACTAAGTGGGATGGAAGAAGTCCGTTTTTTTTGTTTTTGTTGATTTGTTTTGTTTTGAATTTCAACCTCAGGGGTCCGAACAAATGAGGGTTTCCAGAGTAGAGCCCTGGGGAGTTGTGACTGGACAACCAGAAATCTGGT
>NW_026753027.1:0-1387 GCF_022355385.1 Mustela nigripes
AGTTTCTTTCACTCTACATCCTTGTCAACACTTGATATGATAGATGTTTTTTATTTTTGCCAAGCTGGTGGGTATGGGTTCAAATCTGATCTACTCATGGGTTGAAGTATATGGAGTTTGAGTATTTTGACAATTTTTGGTTCTTTTATGAAATCCTTATACAAGAAATGATTTTTATGTCTTTTGTCCATTGAAATGGAATTTCATTGTTTCATTGTTATCTCATAAAGGTTTTTTTAAAAATTCAAAATACCAATCCTTTGTTGATTATAAATGGTACATACATCATCTCCCCAGGGTATACGGCTTATTTTTATCCCCTTAAAGTATCTGTGATGGACTGAAGTTTATTGCTGTTGAATTCGCTGCCTTTTCTTTGGTGATCTGTACTTTTTGATTCTTCTTTAGAAATTCCTTACTACCTCAGGATCTCTCTCTCTCAATCTCTCTCTCTCTCTCTCTCTATATATATATATATATTCCCCTACTAGGTATCAAGTTAGATTTTCCTCTGGAATTGAGAAAACACATTTTGAGTAGTATTTAAGAATAGGGATTTTAAAATCAGTCCATCTGAGCTTTGAATCACAGCTCTTATCCCTTGGTAAATTTCAGTATGTGCAAATTTCAACCTGAGCAAATTTCATCCTGGACAAGTTCTTTGACCTCTCTGTGTCTTAGTTCATCATATGTAAGGTAAGGATTATTTTATTTTATCAATTTCTTTTAGTAAGGGTAATTTGAAAAAAAATAATCCTCATATTACATTGTAGCTCTGAGTTTAAAATGAGTTAATATATACTATGTGCTAGAAATCTGACTAAAATCTTAATTATGTATGGTATAAAACAGCAGCCCAATTTTATATCTTCATATGGATAAATTAGTTGCCCTAGCACCATCTATTAAATAACCTATCTTTCCCCAGTGACTTCTAGTTCCACTGTGTCATACATCAGATACTGGTATGTGTGCCTGTGTATATTTTAAGGCTATTTTCCACTGACTTCTTTGCATACTCCTGCATAAATGATGCATTTACTTTATGAAATCTTACTTACTATAAGGGACTTTCTTCCATCTCTCTACTTTGGGGAAATCTTGCTCATCTTAGTGCTTTGCTCTTTGAAATAAGAAGGACAACCCCATTCCTTCCACCCCTCAGCCCTGGGAGCCATGGTTCCACTTTCTGTTTGTAGGAATTTGACTGCTTTATTTTTTTATTTTTATTATTATTTTAAGATTTTATTCATTTATTTGACAGACAGAGATCACAAGTAGGCAGAGAGGAGGAAGCAGGCTCCCCGCGGAGCAGAAAGCCCAGTGCAGGGCTCGATCCCAGGACCCTGGGATCATGACCTGAGCCAAAGGCAGAGGCTTTAACCTA
>NW_026753028.1:0-491 GCF_022355385.1 Mustela nigripes
AGTACACTGACTGTGAGTCTGACCATAACTCTAAACCTAAACGTAACCCTGACCATGACACTAACACGGGCCCTGACACGAAACCTAACGCTGAACCTAACCCTAAAACTAACTTCTAACATTAACCCTGATACTGACCCTAACGCGGTCTAACCCTCCACCTACCTCTAACCTTGCCCCAAACCTAAACGTGACCCTGACCCTAAATCTGACCATGACCCTGAACCTGACCCTAAACCTACACGTCAATAACACTGACCCTGACCCTGACTCTGACCGTAACCCTAACCGTGACCCTACTGTGAGCCTGACCTTAAACCTAACCATGAACCTAACCCTAACGCTGACCCAAACCCTAAGCATTACGCTAAACCTGACCCCAAAGACGTCTAACCCTAACCCTGATCCTAAGTCTTTCTTAACTCTAACCCTAACACTAAACTAGTCTAAACCCAGCTCTGTTCCCTCCAGCGGGGACAACAGCTGCACCC
>NW_026753028.1:591-1387 GCF_022355385.1 Mustela nigripes
TAACCCCTACGCTAAACAAAACCCTAACCCTGACCTTACGCTGACCGTAACCCTAACCGTGACCCTACTGAGAGCCTGACCCTAAACCTAACCATGAACCTAAACCTAACCCTGACCCATACCCTAAGCCTTCCGCTAACCCTGACCCCAAGGACTTCGAACCCTAACCCTGATCCTAAGTCTTTCTTAACACTAAACCTAACACTAAACTAGTCTAAACCCAGCTCTGTTCCCTCCAGCGGGGACAAAAGATGCACCCAGGCCTGCCAGGGGCTTGAGGGAGGCTGTATGGGGGCCATTGGATTGTCACTGCATTGAGTGGAGGGTGAGCATTGAGCAGTTTGGGGAACGGCGGCTCAGGGAGCTCTGGTACAGCAGGGAAGTTCGGTAAGGAGCCCCCAGGCAGTGGTGACCTCACTTCCCTGATGACAGAGCCCAACGGAATTGGAACCCACGTATCCAGGCAACCCATTACAGAGAAAACCCCCCTGCCCATCTCATTTCTAGGCACATCCTAAAGGAAGCGAAATGTTCTTCGGCTGTACTGAAGCCGAGAGGATGTAGGATGAAGAGAGCTCGGCCGCCAGACACGTCCCCTCCCTGGCCGGTCATATCAGGTTTCCCCAACGCCTCAGGCCCTTTGGCTACTAAAACCAAAAGGTGACACCAGGGGACTCAGAGTCAGAGAGTCCCACACCTTCTGATCAACCGGTGTAGCCCTAGTTCTCCTCTCCATCTCTGTATGTGTGTGTGTGTGTGTGTGTGCCTCTGGGTGTCTGTGTGTCTGTGTGTAAAG
>NW_026753029.1:0-1387 GCF_022355385.1 Mustela nigripes
TTAGGTGTAGGATTAGGTTGTGTACCTGAGACCTTTCTTGTTTCTTGAGAAAGGTTTGAACCGCTATATATTTTCCTCTCAGGACTGCCTTTGTTGTGTCCCACAGATTTTGAACTGTTGTGTTTTCATTATCATTTGTTTCCATGAATTTTTTCAATTCTTCTTTAATTTCCTGGTTGACCCATTCATTCTTTAGAAGGATACTGTTTAGTCTCCATGTATTTTGGTTCTTTCCAAATTTCTTCTTCTGATTGAGTTCTAGCTTCAGAGCATTGTGGTCTGAAAATATGTAGGGAATGATCCCAATCTTTTGATACCAGTTGAGGCCTGATTTAGGACCGAGGATGTGATCTATTCTGGAGAATGTTCCATGTGCACTAGAGAAGAATATGTATTCTGTTGCTTTGGGATGAAATGTTCTGAATATATCTGTGACGTCCATCTGGTCCAGTGTGTCATTTAGGGCCTTTATTTCCTTGTTGATCTTTTGCTTGGATGATCTGTCCATTTCAGTAAGGGGAGTGTTAAAGTCCCCTACTATTATTGTATTATTGTTGATGTGTTTCTTTGATTTTGTTATTAAATTGGTTTATATAGTTGGCTGCTCCCACGTTAGGGGCATATATATTTAAAATTGTTAGATCTTCTTGTTGGACAGATCCTTTGAGTATGATATAGTATCCTTCCTCATCTCTTATTATAGTCTTTGGCTTAAAATCTAATTGATCTGCTATAAGGATTGCTGCTCCTGCTTTCTTCTGATGTTTATTAGCATGGTAAATTCTTTTCCACCCCCTCACTTTAAATCTGGAGGTGTCTTCAGGTTTAAAATGAGTTTCTTGTAGGCAACATATAGATGGGTTTTGTTTTTTATACATTCTAATACCCTGTGTCTTTTCATTGGGACATTTAGCCCATTTACATTCAGGGTAACTATTGAGAGATATGAACTTAGTGCCATTGTATTGCCTGTAAGGTGACTGTTAACTGTATATTGTCTCTATTCCTTTCTGATCTACTACTTTCAGGCTCTCTCTTTGCTTATAGCACCCCTTTCAATATTTCCTATAGAGCTGGGTTGGTGTTTGCAAATTCTTTCATTTTTTGTTTGTCCTGGAAGCTTTTAATCTCTCCTTCTATTTTCAATGATAGCCTAGCTGGGTTTAGTATTCTTGGCTGCATGTTTTTCTCGTTTAGTGCTCTGAAAATATCATGCCAGCTCTTTCTGGCCTGCCAGGTCTCTGTGGATAAGTCTGCTGCCAATCTAATATTTTTAACATTGTATGTTACAGACTTCTTTTCCCAGGTTGCTTTCAGGATTTTCTCTTTGTCACTAAGACTTGTAAATTTTACTATTAGGTGATGGGGTGTGGGCCTATTCTTATTG
>NW_026753030.1:0-1387 GCF_022355385.1 Mustela nigripes
CGTGGATGTGTCCTAATATGATTTTGTGTCTATGGAGACCTTGGAATGAAGCGGTGGCATGGGGCCCTGAAGGGTTCTCCTAAAGAGAGGCTTTCACACAGCTCCATCGTGCAAGTTTCCCATGTGTAGATGAGATTTGTTCTGATGGGTGAGTCAAGAAACTGCCATATGCTGTTATTGAAATCCATTCCTCTGAGGAGAGATGCCTGGAAACCAAAGCAATGGATCGGATAGGTGCCTAGGGGCCTGTTCATTCCTTTTTACCTCTGGGGACATCATTCTACGGGTCGGAGTGCTGGTAGGTGCGCAGATGGGCCCAGAATGCCCCTGTTTTTCCTGGGATGCCATAAATATTGGGGTGGCCTCAGGGACTTTGGAGGTTTATCCTATTAGTAGGGTTGCGGCCATTGGAATGGGCACAGACAATTCCCTTGGAGAGGGCAAGCCCAGTCTTAGTGTTTGCCTCCAGGGGCCTGAACCTGTAGGGTGTGTAGGCCAGGGCTGTTTGGACAGTTTTCTGAAAACACAAACTCGGCTTATGTTTCGGGTCATAGGTATGGCAGGACTGATCTACACACCATGAGGAGAACTCTTCGGGATATGAAAAAAGGGCGAGTGTGAGGCTCTTGCTCAATTTTTTGTCTCTGGATATTGTGTCACTGATGGTCGTGATATTTCCGGATGACATCATGGGAAATGGACGAGTCTTACTCTCTGGGGGTTTGACCCGTCCAAAGAGTTTGGGTTCATTGTGTGGGATACAAGAAGTCCGTTGTTGTTGTGTTTGATTTGTTTTGTTTTGTTTTGTTTTTCAACCTCAGGTGTCCCACCAAATGAGGGATTCCAGAGTAGAGCCCTGGGGAGGTGTTACTGGACAACCAGAAATCTGGATAAAAATTGGGGCCTAGGGACATGTCAAGCCCATTATGACATCTAATGGTCCAGCCACTGAGAGGATTTACTAGAGGTCAGGAATCACGCTGAGGGTCACAATGCGTGTTTATGACCTCGTTGCAAGCAAAAATGGGCGTGACCTCAGGGTGAATACTGGTTTCTCCTACACTGAACGTAGGACAACATACCAACCACAAGGTTTCTTGCCATGGGTAAGCAGGAGTTCTGATTTCTGCATCACAGTCACCCCTGGGCAGTGATTGGAGATAAGGTCTAGGTTCTGAAGCCTGAGAACTGAGGTAGGGCAGAGATGATGACCTAAGGCCATGGCGGGTCTGATGTGCTCAGTGTGCGGTCAGCTGTCTGGGTGTTGCTCAGGAGGTCCTGGCTCAGGTTGTGTCAGACAGTGCATTACTGCCCAGGTTAGACTATATAATTTGGGTACTTTCGAGTACCGTGTAGGTTTATTCTCATTTAATGTGCCCGGGCAGCT
>NW_026753031.1:0-1387 GCF_022355385.1 Mustela nigripes
TTATGCCTCCATCAGAAAGGACGAATACCCAACTTTTGTAGCAACATGGACAAGACTGAAAGAGATTATGCTGAGTGAAATAAGTCAAGCAGAGAGGTCAATTATCATATGGTTTTACTTATTTGTAGAGCATAACAAATAGCATGGAGGACAAGGGAAGATGGAGAGGAGAAGGCAGTTGAGGGAAATTGGAAGGGGAGGTGAACCATGAGAGCCTATGGACTCTGAAAAACAACCCGAGTGTTTTGAAGGGGCAGGGGGTGGGAGGTTGGGAGAACCAGGTTGTGGTATTGGAGAGGATATGGGTTGCATGAAGCACTGGGTGTGGTGCAATAACAATTAATACTGTTATGCTGAAAATAAATAAATATGTTAATTAATTAAAAAAAGAAAATCTCCCAACAAAGCCCAGGGACAAATGGCTTCCCAGGGGATTTCTACCAAACACTTAAAGAAGAATTAATTTCTATTCTCCTGAAGCTGTTCCACAAAATAGAAATGGAAGGAAAACTTCCAAACTCATTTAATGAGGCAGCATCATCTTGACCCAAAAGCCAGACAAGGATCCCATCAAAAAAGAGAATTACAGTCTTGTCTCCCAGCCTGCTTCCTGGCCATGGCCCACCAGGAGCGCACGTTCATCGCCATCAAGCCGGATGGCGTGCAGCACAGCCTGGTGGGCGAGATCATCAAGCACTTCGAGCAGAAGGGGTTCCACCTTGTGGCCATGAAGTTCCTGCAGGCCTCTCAGGAGCTCCTGAAGCAGCACTACATTGACCTGAAGGACCGTCCCTTCTTCCCAGGGCTGGTGAAGTACATGAACTCCGGGCCGGTTGTGGCCATGGTCTGGGAGGTACTGAATATGGTGAAGATGGGGCAGATGATGCTTGGGGAGACCAACCCAGCGGATTCTAAACCAGGCACCATTCGTGGGGTCTTCTGCATTCAAGTTGGCAGGAACATCATTCATGGCAGTAATTCAGTGAAAAGAGCGGAGAAAGAAATCAGCCTTTGGTTCAAGCCTGAAGAGTTGGTGGATTACAAGTCTTGTGCTTTTGACTGGATCTATGAATAAAAGGCGGACAAAGCCTCAGTCCCCTTTGGCCCCACTTGACGTGTCCCTGGACATAGGTCTTCATTCCAGTGACTTGGAAATAATAGAATCAATCTTTCTTTTCTAAAACCTACTTACCAAGAAAGCCTTTGGAAATGGCGCCAACAAATTTGACAATCTGGAAGAAATGGATGCATTCCTAGAAACATATAAACTACCACAACTGAACCAGGAAGAAATAGAAAACCTGAACAGACCCATAACCAGTAAGGAGATTGAAACAGTCATTAAAAATCTCCAAACAAACAAAAGCCCAGGGCCAGATGGCTTTCT
>NW_026753032.1:0-1387 GCF_022355385.1 Mustela nigripes
ACTTGAAAAAGAGAGTGAGCACAAGTGTGAGTGCAAACAGTGGGGGGGAGAGGCAAGAGGGGCAGAGAGACAGAGAGAGAAGCAGGCTCTCCGCTGAGGAGGGAGTCCGATGTGGGCTTGGATACCAGGACTCTGAGGTCATGACCTGAGCTGAAGGCAGATGCTTAACTTAGTCACCCAGGCCCCCCTCCTTCAGGTCATTTTTAAGATTGTCTTATCTTTTCAACCACTAAGTCCAGGTTTTCCATCAAGCCTTTAAATTTCCTCATGATATCTACTGACGTGTCTCTGCATTTTCAGTCTAATATGTGCACCATCTTCTGTTCATTTTCTGTCAACCGAATTCTTTCCCCATGTTGATATTTTCCTATTTCTTTGTGAAAGTCTAGTAATTCCTTCCTTCCTTTCTTCCTTTCTTTCTCTCAAGATTTTACTTTTAAGCAATCTTTTTTCCCAATGTAGGGCTCGAACTCACAACCCTGGGATCCAGAGCTGCATGCTCTTCTGACAGCCAACCAGGCATGCCCAGTTTGGCAATTACTGACTGTACACAAGACATTGTTGATATGTATTCAAAACAGAAGTATTTTATTTTTCTGAAGAGTAATATTTGTTTTTTCATGCCCACTAAACTCTCCCAAACTAAAAAATCTTAAAAATATATATATGTATCTATATACATCTTTATATACATATCATCCAGTGAGGGTCTTCAACTACCAGGAAGTTATCTGCAGAGCAGTATTTGGTCTTCAGCACAGCTGTGTTTCAGTGCCTCAAAAAGGGATCCAACCTGCGGACACATGCACCCACACACACATGTGCACGTGCGCACCCAAGACTTTGTAGTATATCTACAAATCTGGGATACCAATACCTCCATCTTTGCTGTTCTTTCTCGACATTGCTTTGGCTACTCAAGAACTTTTGTGCTTCCATACAAATTTTAGGATTATTTGTCTGTTCTTTGAAAAATGCTGGTGGTATTTTGGTAGGGATTGCATTGAACCCATTGATTTGCTTTGGGTAACATGGACATTTTAACAATGTTTGTTCTTCCAATTCATAATCATGGTACAATGTTCCATTTGTGCTGTCTTCAGTCTCTTTCTCATTGCTGTATAAGATTGCAGAGAACAGGTTTTTTACCTCCGTGGTTAAGTTTATTCATAAGTCTTTTTGTTGTTGTTGTTGCAATTATAAGTGGGATTGTCTTCTTAATTTCGTTCTCTGCTACTTTGTAATTAGTGTAAAAGAAATGCAGCAGATTTTTGTATATTTTTGTATCCTACAAATTACTTCATTTATCAGTATTTATTTATTTGACAGAGAGAGACACATGGCAAGAGAGGGAACACAGCAGGGGAATGGGAGGGGAGGAAGCAGG
>NW_026753033.1:0-1387 GCF_022355385.1 Mustela nigripes
TTCTAGTAGTGTAGGGGAGGAGTCTTTCAGGTTTTCCATATAAAGAATTATGTCACCTGCAAAGAGAGAGAGTTTGACTTCTTCATTGCCAACTGGGATACCTTTTATTTCTCTTTGTTGTCTGATTGCGGTTGCTAGGACTTCTAGTACTATGTTGAACAAGAGTGGTGAGAGTGGGCATCCTTGTCATGTTCCTATTCTCAACAGGGAGGGTACAAGCTTTTTCCCATTGAGGATGATATTTACTGTGGGTCCTTCATAGATAGATTTTATGAAGTTTGGGAATGTTCCCTCTATTCCCTATACTTTGAAGCGTTTAAATCAGGAACGGAGGCTGGATTTTGCCAAATGCTTTTTCTGCATCGATTGAGAGGACCATGTGGTTCTTCTCTCTTCTCTTATTAATTTGTTCTATCACATTGATTGATTTGCGGATGTTGAACCATCCTTGCAGCCCAGGGATGAATCCCACCTGGTCATGGTGGATAATCTTTTTAATGTGCTGTTGGATCCTGTTTGCTAGGATCTTGTTGAGAATCTTAGCATCAAGCTTTACTACAAAGCTGTGAGCACCAAGACAGCATGGTGCTGGCATAAAAACAGACACATAGACCAGTGGAACAGAGTAGAGAGCCCAGATATGGACCTCAACTCTATGGTCAAATAATCTTCGACAAAACAGGAAATAATATACAGTGGAAAAAAGACAGTCTCTTCAATAATGGTGCTGGGAAAACTGGACAGCTATATGTAGAAGAATGAAACTCGACCATTCTCTTACATTGCACACAAAGATAAATTCAAATGGATAAAATACCTCAATGTGAGACAGGAATCCATCAGAATCCTAGAAGAGAACATATGCAGTAATCTCTTCGATATCAGTCACAGAAACTTCTTTCAAGATATGTCTCCAAAGGCAAAGGAAACAAAAGCGAAAATAAACTTTTGGGACTTCATCAAAATCAAAAGCTTCTTCACAGCAAAGGAAATAGTCAAGAAAACAAAGAGGCAACCCACGGAATGGGAGAAGATATTTGCAAATGACAGTACAGACAAAAGGTTGATATCTAGGATCTATAATGAACTCTTCAAACTCAACACACACAAAACAGACAATCATATCAAAAAATGGGTAGAAGATATGGACAGATACTTCTCCAATGAAGACATACAAATGGCTGTCAGACACATGAAAAAATGTTCGTCATCACTAGCCATCAGGGAGATTCAAATTAAAACTACATTGAGATATCACATTACACCACTTAGAATGGCCAAAATTAGCAAGATAGGAAACAACATATGTTGGAGGGGACGTGGAGAAAGGGGAGCCCTCTTACACTGTTGGTGGGAATGCAAGTTGGTGTAGCCTCTTTGGAGAACA
>NW_026753034.1:0-1387 GCF_022355385.1 Mustela nigripes
AAGGTCTCCATAGACACAAAATCATATTAGGACACATCCACGGGCGAGTCCATTTCAACTCAGCCTCCTCGGTTGCTCCCCCAGATCCAGCAGATCTAACCTGTCTTGTTGCTTGGAGACAATTGGAATGCGAGGTGGGCTACCCAGCCATCCATCCTTAGAACCCTGCTCGGAATCGTTGTCCTGGAGCCAACCAATAGGTCTCAAATGTCCTGCAGAAGAATCTTTGCAGTTGGGAGCTTCTCAAAACTCCCATCGTGGAAAAACCCCCATGGTCTCGTGATCCACCCCCCCTTCAAGAAGGGGCATTAGGGACAGAATGTCCAACCTGAGCGATCGTCTGATCCTCGCCTTGACTTCAGACGCACGAGATCTCGATACAGGTCTGTAGATTGTGCCTGCCATATCCTCACTCAGAAACCTTGGCCTAGCTTGGGTTCTCAGACTTCAGTCCTCAGACTACTGGCCCAGAAGCCCTCCAGTTTGGCAATATAGAAATTCAATGCAGCACTCTGCCTACCGTCCAGAAGAAAAATATTGCCCTCTGGGGCTACCCAGAAACCCCCAATGAGGATCAACCTGCTGCAGCCCAAATATATAGGCTGACTTGGGCACTAATGCCCATTCTGACAAGGCTGAGCCTGGACTTCCTGGTCCCACCCAGACAGCTGGCCGCACACTGAGCACATCGGATCCGCCATGGCCTTAGTTCGTCATCTCTTCTCAACTTCGGTTTTCAAGCTTCAGAACCTAGACCTTATCTCCAATCACTGCCCAGGGGTGACTGTGATGAAGAAATCGGAACTCTTCCTTACCCAGGCAGTAAACCTTGTGGTTGGCATGTTGTCCAACGTTCAGTGTAGGAGAAACCAGCATTCACCCTGAGGCCCCGCCCATTCTTGTGTGCGACGAGGGCATAAACACACATTGTGACCCTCAGCGTGAGTCCTGACGTCTAGTACGTCCTCTCAGTGGCTGGACCATTAGGTGTCATAATGGGCTTGACATGTCCCTAGGCCCCAAATTTTAACCAGATTTCTGGATGTCCAGTCGCCCCTCCCCAGGGCTCTACTCTGGAATCCGTCATTCGGTGGGACACCTGAGGTTGAAAAAAAAAACAAAACAGAACAACGGATTTCTTCAATCCCACAGAATGACCCCAAACTCTTTGGATGAGGCCAAACCCCCAGAGAGTAAGACTCGTCCTTATCCCATGAAGTCACCCGGAAATTTCAAGACCATGAGTGACACGATGTCCAGAGAGAAAAACATGCGCAAGAGCCTCACACTCGCCCTTTTTTCATATCCCGAGGAGTTCCTCTCATCGTCTGTAGATCAGTCCTGCCATACAATGACCGGAAACATAAGCTTAGTTTGTGTTTCCAGA
>NW_026753035.1:0-1387 GCF_022355385.1 Mustela nigripes
GAGTTCATTATAGATCCTGGATATCAACCTTTTGTCTGTACTGTCATTTGCAAATATCTTCTCCCATTCCGTGGGTTGCCTCTTTGTTTTCTTGACTCTTTCCTTTGCTGTGCAGAAGCTTCTGATTTTGATGAAGTTCCAAAAGTTCATCTTCGCTTTTGTTTCCTTTCCCTTTGGAGACATATCTTGAAAGAAGTTGCTGTGGCTGATATAGAAGAGATTACTGCCTATGTTCTCCTCTAGGATTCTTATGGATTCCTGTCTCACGTTGAGGTCTTTTATCCATTTTGAGTTTATCTTTGTGTACAGTGTAAGAGAATGGTCGAGTTTCATTCTTTTACATATAGCTGTCTAGTTTGCCCAGCACCATTTATTGAAGAGACTGTCTTTATTTCCACTGTATATTTTTTCCTGTTTTGTCGAAGATTATTTGACCATAGAGTTGAGGGTCCATATCTGGGCTCTCTACTCTGTTCCACTGGTCTATGTGTCTGTTTTTATGCAAGTACCATGTTGTCTTGGTGATCACAGCTTTGTAGCAAACCTTGAAATCAGGTACCGTGATGCCCTCCGTTTTATTTTTGTTTTTCAACATTTCCTCAGTGATTTGGGGTCTCTTCTGATTCCATACAATTTTTGGATTATTTGGTCCAGCTCTTTGAAGAATACCGGTGGAATTTTGATCGGAATGGTATTAAAAGTATATATTGCCCTAGGCAGTATAGACATTTTAACAATGTTTATTCTTCCGATCCAAGAGCATGGAATGGTCTTCCATCTTTTTATGTCTTCTTCAATTTCTTTCATGAGTGTTCTGTAGTTCCTCAAGAACAGATCCTTTACCTTTTTGGTTAGGTTTATTCCCAGGTATCTTATGGTTCTTGATGCTATAGTAAATGGAATCAATTCTCTAATTTCCCTTTCTGTATTTTCATCATTAGTGTATAAGAAAGCCACTGATTTCTGCACATTGACTTTGTATCCTGCCACGTTGCTGAATTGCTGTATGAGATCTAGTAGTTTAGGGGTGGAGTCTTTTGGGTTTTCCATATAAAGAATCATATCATCTGCGAATAGAGAGAGTTTGACTTCTTCATTACCAATTTGGATACCTTTTATTTCCATTTGTTGTCTGGTTGTTGTTTCTAGGACTTCTAATATTCTGTTGAACAAGAGTGGTGAGAGTGGGCATCCTTGTCGTGTTCCTGATCTCAACGGGAAGGACGCAAGCGTTTTCCCATTGAGGATGATATTTGCTGTGGGTCTTTCATAGAGAGATTTGATGAAGTTCAGGAATGTTCCCTCTATCCCTATACTTTGAAGCATTTTAATCAGGAACGGATGCTGGATTTTGTCAAATGCTTTTTCTGCATCAATTGAGAGGACC
>NW_026753036.1:0-1387 GCF_022355385.1 Mustela nigripes
CTAAGGAAAAGGAAATGTAGAAAGCAAAAGACAAAACTTTAAAATCTATCCTGCAACTCATCAATTCACTGCGGCCACCTCTCTGTCTTTCCCTTTCTCTTTTACTCTCTTTCTGTTCTCACTTTCTCTCTCACATACGCACAACACACGCAAATCAACTTAAAACAATTTTAATTTTCCCTATTCCATTTTAATATACTTGAGGCATGATCATTTTCTTAGTAAATACAAGGAAAAAAATCTAGGATTCCATCATTCGGTGTGATTAAAGTATTGAGGAATTTACTTCCAATAGCACTTATAAAAACATATTTTATTTAAGGAATATTATATAATCAGGTGCCTGCATTTTTCTTATTCTCCAACTAGTGTTATTTGGCAATTAATATTTTGTCAATCAATATTCCCCTATACCTTAATGTGTGGGCAGTGAGAGATGAGTTAGAGGCAAGGATGGTGAACACTCCCAACATCTGCAGACTACATATATCTTAAGCCATGATTTTCTTTGCAAAGGTCAACATTGATAATGTTCTAGTCATACCTCCGTGTACCAGGAAAGAAGTAGCATATATCTTGAAAGACACAGCTATCAAATCTCCATTGAGAAACCGTAAAGATGGAGAAGGGATTTGCAAATTATATATCTGATAATGGCCATCTACTCTGATTATTAAAAAATGAATAAAAATAAAAAACCTTACTAATAACCAAACAGAGTATCCAATTTCACATATGAAGGAAATAATGGAAGAGACATGACACCAAAAGTATATGGATGGCTTATAAGCACATGACAAATTTCCCAACATTTAGACATTAAAGAAATACAAATTAAAATCATAATGAGACATGCTTACGTATCTATTAGAATGGCTAAAATTATAAAGGCTAATTGTACTTGGTCTGAGCTAGACTGAGAAGCAACAAAAAATCTAAACTGTTGTTGGCATATATCATGATACAACCACTTTGGAAAATAGTTTGAAAATTTTTTTAAATGCAAAATATGTTGCAGTTACACAAATAGCCATTTTACTTCTAGGCATTTCACCAAGAGAAACAAACCCGATGTTCATACAAGGACTTGTATATGAATTTCATAGCAGCTTTATTTTTAAGAATTGAAAACAGTGGAATTGTTAATCAATGTCCATCCATAGAGCAAAGACAATTGGAGATTCTCAAAGTAATGATGTTGAGAAAAGTAAAACTAGGCAATGAATAGTATATACTGTGTGATTCCATGACTACAAAAAATCTAGAAAATACAAATTTATATATAGTCACAGTCATCAAATATATTGGTGTGATTTTAGTGCCTTCTTCTGTGCTCCCATAGCTTCCTACACTTGGATCTCCGAGCATTTGTTACGCCATGTGAAAA
>NW_026753037.1:0-1387 GCF_022355385.1 Mustela nigripes
CTTCGTTCCTTTTTCCCTCTGGAGACATCAGTCTACGGGTCTGAGTGTCGGTAGGTGCTCAGATGGGCCCAGATTGCCCGTTTGTCCTGGGAAGCCAAAAATATTGGGATGGCCTCAGGGACTTTGTTGGTTTATCCTATTAGTAGGGTTGTGGCCATTGGAGTGGGCACATACAATTCCCTTGGAGAGGGCAAGCACAGTCGTCAGGTTTGGCTCCAGGGGCCAGAGCCTGTAGTGTGTGTAGGCCAGGGCTGTTTGGACAGTTGTCTGAAAACACAAACTCGGCTTATGTTTCGCGTCATAGTTATGGCAGGACTGATCTACAGACCATGAGGAGACCTCTTCGGGATATGAAAAAAGGGCGAGTGTGAGGCTTTTGCTCAAGTTTTTGTCTCTGGATATCGTGTCACTCATGGTCGGAAATTTCCAGGTGACTTTATGGGAAATGGACGTTTCTTACTCTCTGGGGGTTTGGCCCCTTCCAAAGAGTTTGGGGTCATTCTGTGGGATGGAAGAAGTCCGTTGTTCTGTTGTTGTTAATTTGTTTTGTTTTGTTTTTCAACCTCAGGTGTCCCACCAAATTAGGGATTCCAGAGTAGAGACATGGGGCAGGGCGACTGGACAACCAGAAATCTGGTTAAAAATTGAGGCCTAGGTACATGTCAAGTCCATTATGACATCTAATGGTCCAGCCACTGAGAGGACTTACAAGAGGACAGGACACACGCTGAGGGTCACAATGTGTGTTTATGCCCTTATCGCACTCAAGAATGAGCGGGGCCTCAGGGTGAAATTGGTTTCTCCTACAATAAACGTTGGACAACATGCCAACCACAAGTTTTCTTGCCATGGGAAAGGAAGAGTTCTGATTTCTGCAGCACAGTCACCCCTGGGCAGTGGTTGGAGATAAGGTGTACGTTCTGATGCATGAAAACTGAGGTAGGGAACAGATGATGACATAAGGCCATGGCGTATCTGATGTGCTCAGGGTGCGGTCAGCTGTCTGGGTGTTGGTCACGAGGTCCGGTCTCAGGTTGTCAGAGTGTGCATTAGTACCCAGGTTAGACTATATATTTTGGGTGCCTTCGAGTACCGTGTAGGTTCTTATCTGAGGAACTCTTCAGGATCTGAAGAATGAGCGAGTCTGAGGCACGTGCTCAGGCTTTGGTCTCTGGATTTTGTATCAGCAATGGCCTTGGAATGTTGGGGAGGCCTCATGGGCCATGGACTAATCTTGCTCTCTGTGGATTTGGCCCGATTCCAATGGTTTTTCGTCAATCTGTGGGATGGGAGGACTCCTTTCAGGTTTGTTATCTCAGGTGTCCCACCAAAAGAGGAATTCCAAAGCAGAGCCCTGGGGAAGAGTGAAGGGACACCCGAACTATGG
>NW_026753038.1:0-1387 GCF_022355385.1 Mustela nigripes
AAAAAAGCTATTAATGAGGTGCAATCAAAAATGGAGGCTCTAACTGCTAGGATAAATGAGGCAGAAGTAAATGCAATAGCACTCTCTTCAGGGTTTTAAATAATCTGTGTCTGTCTTGGCACATGAGAATGCAAAGATAGGAAATGGTTTGTAAAAGATCATATAATGGCTTTTACTATACGGTATCAGCAATTTATCATAAAGGAACAGCTTCCAGCTAAAAACTCAGCTTTGAAAAATGCAGAAAAGCAGCAAACGTTTACATACCCTCTTGATGACCAGAGGCGTGCTTTGGGCCCCTCATCATCTCTTTTGTGGTTCTGAGGCCCATGGCTCTCAGTAGTTTAGTGTCCTATTCTCTGGAATAGGCCATTGAAGAAATACCAGGCCCAGAGAAGAAGGTCCTGCTGGGTGTCTGAAGAAAGTACAACCTTTTAGATGAAGCTTTCTGGGGAATTTGTTAGTGGTTTGGTCTGCTTCTGATAGGAAGGGAAATTTTTTTTTTAAGATTTTATTTATTTATTTGACAGACATAGATCACCAATAGGCAGAGAGCAGGCAGAGAGAAGTGGACGCAGGCTCCCAGGTGAATAGAGAGCCAGACATTGGGCTCAATACCAGGACCCTAGGTTCATGACCTGAGCCGAATGCAGAGGCTTTAACTCACTGAGCCAATCGGGTGCCCCAGGAAGGGAAATTTTTTTAACAGTATTTTCTCTTTGAATCTATTTTGAGGTTTGGTTTGTGGTTCTTTCAGACTTCTCATGAAGATGGAACTACTTCTGAGGTTGGTTGTCAGGAACCGCATATCAAAACGAGCTATCTTGTTAGCAAAAAATAAATAAATAAATAAATTAAAGCTCAAGTGTTGGTATAAAGCTAATATGCTTTTCAAATCCCTGAACTATAATTCATGTATCATGGTCATTCTGTATCAGATCAAACAGGAGAGAGGTGGCAGAAACGCACATTCAGGTTAATTTTTTTTACAAGGAAGATGGACTTATGAACCTACTTTGTTATTCCCTTTCATTCAATTTCCCTTTACCTCCTTTTCTATGAATTGTAATGGTAACCCATCATTATTTTTATTGTTGGCACGTGCTTTGTGAACCATAAAGTGTACGCTATAAACGGGAGTGCTTTTCTTTTTTGGCAGTTTACAATAAACTAATTTTTTTAATTTATTTTTTATTGATTTTCAGCATAACCGTATTCATTCTTTTTGCACCACACCCAGTGCTCCATGCAAGCAGTGCCCTTTATAATACCCACCACCTGGTACCCCAACCTCCCAACCCCCCGCCCCTTCAAAACCCTCAGATTGTTTTTCAGAGTCCATAGTCTCCCATGGTTCAGCTCCCCTTCCAATTTCTCCCACCTCCCT
>NW_026753039.1:0-1387 GCF_022355385.1 Mustela nigripes
CCGGAACTCAGACCCGTAGACTGATGTCCCCAGAGGTAAAAAGGAACAAAAGGCCCCTAGGCACCTATCGGATCCATTGCTTTGGTATCCAGACATCTCTCCTCAGAGGCCTGGATTTCAATAACAGCATATGGCTGTTTCTTGCTCACCCATTAGAACAAATCTCATCTACACATGGGAAACTTGCACGATGGAGCTGTGTGAAAGCCTCTCTTTAGGAGAACCCTTCAGGGCCCCAGTGCCACCGCTTCATTCCAAGGTCTCCATAGACACAAAATCATATTAGGACACATCCACAGGAGAGTCCATTTCAACGCAGCCTCCTCGGTTGCTCCCCCAGATCCAGCAGATCTAACCTGTCTTGTTGCTTCAAGACAGTTGAAATGCGAGGTGGGCTACTCAGCCATCCATCCTTAGAACCCTGCTCGGAATCATCTTGGAGCCAACCAACAGGTCTCAATTGTCCTACAGAAGAATCTTTGCAGTTGGGAGCTTGTCACAACTCCCATCGTGGGAAAACGCCTATGACCTCGTGATCCCACCCCCTTCAAGAAGGGGCCATGAAGGACAAAATGTCCAACCTGAGCGATCTTCTGTTCCTCGCCCTGACTTTAGATGCACAAGATCTCGATTCAGGTCTGTAGATTGTGGCTGCCATAACCTCACCCAGAAACCTAGGCCTAGCTTGGTTTCTCAGACTTCCGTATTCAGACTACTGGCCAACAAGCCCTCCAGTGGCAACCCAGAACTACAATGCAGCACTCTACCTGCCCTCCGGAAGAAAAACCTTGCCCTCTGAAGCTACCCAGAAACCCCAAATGAAGATCAACGGAGAACACCATTCGGCTGTACCCCAAATATATATGCTGATCTGTACACTAATGCCCTTTCTGACACAGCCTGAACCTGGACGTCCTGGCCCCTCCCAGACAGCTGGCTACACACGGAGCACATCGGACCCCTCATTGCCTTAGGTCGTCATCTCTTCTCAAACTCGGTTTTCAGGCTTCAGAACCTAGACCTTATCTCCAATCACGGCCCGGGTTTGAAAATGATGCAGAAATCAGAACTCTTTCCCCATGGCAAGAAACCTTGTGGTTGGCATGTTGTCCAAGTTTCAGTGAAGTTGAAACCAGTGTGGCCCATGAGGCCCCGCCCATGCTTGTGGACCACATTGGTCACAAACACACATTGTGACCCTCAGCCTGAGCCCAGTCCTCAGGTAAGGCCTCTCAGTGGCTGGATGGAGAGACAGCATATTGGGCTTGCCATGTCCCTAGGCCTCTATTTATAACCATAGTTCGGGTTGTCCCTTCACTCTTCCCCATTGCTCTGCTTTGGAATTCCTCTTTTGGTGGGACACCTGAGGTAACAAACCTGAAAGGAG
>NW_026753040.1:0-1387 GCF_022355385.1 Mustela nigripes
ATAGACACAAAATCATATTAGGACACATCCACGGGAGAGTCCATTTCAATTCAGCCTCCTCGGTTGATCCCCCTGATCCAGCAGATCTAACCAGTCTTGTTGCTAGGAGACAATTGGAATGCGAGGTTGGGAACCCAGCCATCCATCCTTAGAACCCTGCTCGGATCGTTGTCCTCGAACCAACCAAAAGGTCTCAATTGTCCTGCAGAAGAATCTTTGCAGTTGGGAGCTTCTCACAACTCCCATCGTGGGAAAAATCCTATGGCTTCGTGATCCACCACCACTTCAAGAAGGGGCCATCAGGGACAGAATGTCCAACAGGAGCGATCGTCTGATCCTCGCCCGGACTTCAGATGCACGAGATCTCGATTCAGGTCTGTAGATTGTGCCTGCCATATCCTCCACAAGAATCCTAGACCAAGTTTGGGTTCTCAGACTTCCGTCCTTAGACTACTGGCCCACAAGCCCTCCAGTTTGGAAATCCGGAACTACAATGCAGCACTCTGCCTGTTCTCCAAAAGAAAAACATTGCCCTCTGGGGCTACCCAGAAACACCAAATGAGGATCAACCTGCACGCCATTCGGCTGTACCCCAAATATATAGGCTGACCTGTGCACTAATGCCCTTTCTAACACAGCCTGAGTCTGGACCTCCTGGCCCCACCCAGACAGCTGGCCGCACACTGAGCACTTCAGACCGGCCATAACCTTAGGTCGTCATCTCTTCTCAACCTCGGTTTTCACGCTTCAGAACCTAGACCTTATCTCCAATAACGGCCCAGGTTGGAAAATGATGCAGAAATCAGAACTCTTTCCCCATGGCAAGAAACCTTGTGGTTGGCATGCTGTCCAAGGTTTAGTGTACTTGAAACCAGTGTGGATAAGAGGCCCCGCCCAAGCTTGCGGGCCACATTGGTCAAAAACACTCATTGTGACCCTCAACCTGAGCCCAGTCCTCAGGTAAGGCCTCTCAGTGGCTGGATGGAGAGATAGCATATTGGGCTTGCCATGCCCTTAGGCCCCATTTTTTAACTATATTTCGGGTTGAGCCTTCACTCTTCCCCAGGGCTCTGCTTTGGAATTCCTCTTTTGGTGGGACACCTGAAGTAACAAACCTGATAGGCGTCCTCCCATCCCACAGATTGGCGAAAAACAATTTTGATCGGGCCAAATCCACAGAGAGCAAGATTCGTCCATGGCCCATGAGGCCTCCCCAAAATTCCATGGCCATCGCTGATACAAAATCCAGAGACAAAAGCCTTAGTATGCGCCTCAGACTCGCTCATTCTTCATATCATGAAGAGTTCTTCAGATAAGAAGCTACACGGCACTCGAATGCTCCCAAAATATTTAGTCTAACCTGGGCACTAATGCACTGTCTGACAAC
>NW_026753041.1:0-1387 GCF_022355385.1 Mustela nigripes
CATTAATCCCATGACCCATGTTTTACTTTGTAGAATTCCAAACATTCAACAAGCTTGTGAGTGGTCTATTTATTTGCAAGCTTAGGTTGCTGCTTCTTGCCTTTAAAAGCTAAGCACTGTAGTTGCTACCATAGATCGGTACAGTCTTTTACAGTTTTCAAAGCACTTATGAGTTCTTCCCCTATTCTTTACTTCTGAAAAGCAAAATGTGTATCAGTCAATGATGTAATTAGTTTGAACAGAAAAGAACTTTATTGAACATTATCAAGGGCCTTGAAGAATGCCCGGAGGGCCAATGCCAGGTTCTGGGGCTGTACCACCGTAGGACTGCCCAGGGGAGATAGTGCAGTGATACCCCAACAGTTGACCCCTGGATGGAACCGTGGGCATGGCTGCTCAGAGAACTCAAGTCTTTAGCATACATCCTTAGAAACAGATCCTACCTACTTGGTGCTTGCTTCTTCTTCTCCCATCAGAGCCTCATGTGGGTGCATCTGATGGGCAGACCTTGTATCATTTGCAAAGTAATTTCTGGCTTCTCTTGGGGTAGAAAGTCAACATGGGAAAATTCCTCAGAGGTAGGAAGTGTCCAAAGGATGCTGGCTGTTGCAAATTACAACCAACATGACAAACAATACCACTGACCATCAGAAGTGGGGTTTTCATGTCTTGAAACAGTTATTATTGGGTTTTAATGTTACTGGGAATCATTTACTGTAGGTTCACAAGATATCTGATAAGAGAGCACCTTTTAGATTTCTCTAACCAATAATGTCTGCATTCTGATCCTGCAGAAAAAAGTTCTCTGAAAGTGCTGGCCAGTTTTGATTGCAATACGATTTCTCAGCTGATTCTTTTCATGTCCTATTTGAAGCAGAGCTCAAAGCTCTGTACTCAGTGGGTGGTTGTATAATTGTTTTAATTCATTTGTTAAACATAATTATCTTTCCTCACTTCTGTCCTATTCCTTTGATATATGATCAGCAACTAGGTCCCTAATGGATGTGATTAGAGCTTCCCATGGTGTGCAGCATGTGAGGGAAGGAGTGTTACATCGTTAAGGTGGGGACACATCTTCATTTTATGTTTCAGGGACTTAAGCTGTTTCTTTTGACACCTGGGGGCTAAGTTAATGAGAGAATTCTTTGATAGCTTTATGTGAGCTAATTCTGCTTGTCACATGCTATAGGGGACCTGGAGAAGAGGGAGGAAGTCAGAGAGCAGAGGATAGGTGGGGTGCCTTTGTTCAGTGACCATCCCCTCATGCCAACCACAAACCCAATCATTAACTGTGCGTTTAAACACAGACATCCTGAGACAGATCAAAGACAGGTTCTTGACAACAGGTCAGAACATATTCTTGGGGGAAAGAGTTATGCTAGTGGAC
>NW_026753042.1:0-1386 GCF_022355385.1 Mustela nigripes
AATAAAAGCTCAAGTGTTGGTATAAAGCTATTATGCTTTTCAAAACCTCGAACTATAATTCATGTATCGTGGTCATTCTTTATCATATCACACAGGAGAGAGGTGGCAGAAATGCACTTTCAGGTTAATTTTTTTACAAGAAGATTGACTTATGAACCTACTTTGTTATTCCCTTTCATTCAATTTCCCTGTACCTCCTTTTTTTATTGTTGGCACATGCTTTGTGAACCATAAAGTGTACGCTATAAATGGGAGCGCTTTTCTTTTTTTTTTTTTTTTTTGTAGTTTATGAAAAACTAATATTTTTTAAGTTTATTTTTTATTTATTTTCAGCATAACAGTATTCATTCTTTTTGCACCACACCCAGTGCTCCATGCAAGCAGTGCCCTCTATAATACCCACCACCTGGTACCCCAACCTCCAAATCCCCCGCCCCTTCAAAACCCTCAGATTGTTTTTCAGAGTCCATAGTCTCTCATGGTTCAGCTCCCCTTCCAATTTCCCCCACCTCCCTTCTCGTCTCTAACTCCCCATGTCCATGAAAAACTAATTTAAAAACATTCATCCACCAGAGTACCCAAAGGGCTCCCATATAAACTATCTGTCGTTACATTATGTCCCGATGTGGAGCTCGATGCCAGGATCCTGAGATCATGACCTGAACTGAAGGCCGAGGCTTTAACCCTCTGAGCCACCAGCCCCAATGTATTCTCTTCAGTACCAGAATTTGTAACCAATTGACAAATGAAAACGGAGGCAGTCAAGTGAAAAACAATAGGTTTTAGACCTGCAAGAAATTCGAATTAGATGAATTCAGCTACTCAGGCACTGTTTCACATTTTCAGATCTCTGCAGGAAAGGGGTTAGCCTTTTTACAGCATGTAAAAGAGAAGACTATAACACATAATATGTGCAAGCATGTAAATATCAAAATATATCCCATTAGTTGCTAAGACACACAGGGCCTATTTTTTCTCTCAAATCCATGTAGAAGCAATAAGTGAGAAGTGAATGTATACTCTTCACTTCGAAGTCTTTTAGAAATCTAAAATATGACTTTCTATGGTTTGTGTCTCCATATTCCTTTATTGCCAGTTTCAACACATCCACATGCTTTGATTCAACGGTAATAAATTCCTCTTATTTGGAAAAAGGATGTTTATTTTTGTTCTCTCACCCTTAGCAGGTGGTTTCATTTTAGCACACTTCAGAGATATAATCTCATGCTTATTAAAAACATTTATTATGATCTACATAGATGAATGAAACTTTTATTCTATTAAATTATTTGCCAAAAAATCTGTTATTTTTAAAAATGTATTTCCTTTGAAGGGTTATTTTAGTGCGTTCAGAGAGGATCTAGGAGTGTGGTATTATGCAGTTTT
>NW_026753043.1:0-1386 GCF_022355385.1 Mustela nigripes
CAGAGGGCACACCTAGTCCTCACCAACACCCCATGCAGCATGCTCCCCTGGTTAAGGGCCAAGTGCACACAGGCTGCTCCGATCATGTAGGGCAGCGTCCATCTTCGGAGGTTTTAGCCTCACTCCTCCCACTTTCAAATTCTTTGTGACTTTGGGACTAAAAGGCCAGTCTCTCGTTCGTAGCATAGACGTGGCCAGCTTTTCAAAACCTGCTCGTTCTGCTGTCGTCCACATCGTACTCCAGTGCCGTGAAGCCCCATTACTGAGCAGCCCCATTACTGACACAGGGCACTCCACAATTGCACTACTTGGTGACTGTGTACTCGCTGACTGTTTCCACCCTCTATTCCTCTGTGACTTCCTCACTCACTGTCTCATGTTTTCGGGAAACGTGACAGCTGCCCTCCTGGACACCACTGGATTTAGCTCTGCTCAGCCCATTTTTGGCTTTCCCACGATTGGGGGGCGGGTCCCTTCCTCACAGGCAATGTGTCCTCTGGGTCTATACGCCTTGCAAAGTATGAATTCAGCTGGAGGCCTACCCGTCCTTCCCGCCCTGCCTAACCCTTCCTCGCAGCTCCCTGCCTGTCTCTCCCTCCCCATTGGAGCACACTCCTCTCCCACCTGCCCCTGTGCCTCTCTTCCCTTCTCTCCCTCCCTCCCATTCCGCCAGCTCTTCTTCTCCTCTGGGCTTCTCTCTCTCTCCTCCCAGGCTCCCTCTCATCCCCCTCCCGCTGTCTCCACCAGAGCCTTCTCCCTCTCCAGGGCTTTGCTCCTTTTCCTGCAGTAATCCCAGGAGGAGCCTCCTCCAACGGCTTGGGCAGGAAGGCACATGCTGGTCAGTTTAGATTGTACCAGGAATTCCGCAGTCTGCGCAGTCTCAAGGACTGTCTCAGACATTTTTTCATCTCCCCATAGACAGCCATGCATTTTTCTCTCTGCAGGGGTGTTTGTTTGTGTTGAGAAGCAGATTGAGAGAGTGACACTTGTGGCGACCACACACCCTGCACTTAACGCCAAGGGAGTTCCTCCTGCTTCTTTGCGGTCAAAATCCCTCCCCAGGACACACTGACCCGTTCCTTTTAAAGGAGGCCCTCCCATGATGCAACCACAAGGCTGATGGCCTTGCCATCACCCAGGAGGCCTTCCTGACCCCTCAGGCGGCATGTGTCCTATCCCGCCCACCACAGTACCCGCGTCCCCCTTGGCTCTTGGACTCTATGAGGTGTGGTTCGGACCGGAAGGACGTGGTGAGTACCAGAGAAAGGGCACATGTGCTGTCAGTGCTCACTTGTCCGTCCCCTCCCCGGCTGGTACTCCACTCAGTGGCGGACACAGACTAAGGCAGAACTTGGAGCAGAGCTAGAGGAAAGACACAAGAGCCCT
>NW_026753044.1:0-1386 GCF_022355385.1 Mustela nigripes
ACTTGAAAAAGAGAGTGAGCACAAGTGTGAGTGCAAACAGTGGGGGGAGAGGCAAGAGGGGCAGAGAGACAGAGAGAGAAGCAGGCTCTCCGCTGAGGAGGGAGTCCGATGTGGGCTTGGATACCAGGACTCTGAGGTCATGACCTGAGCTGAAGGCAGATGCTTAACTGAGTCACCCAGGCCCCCCTCCTTCAGGTCATTTTTAAGATTGTCTTATCTTTTCAACCACTAAGTCCAGGTTTTCCATCAAGCCTTTAAATTTCCTCATGATATCTACTGACGTGTCTCTGCATTTTCAGTCTAATATGTGCACCATCTTCTGTTCATTTTCTGTCAACCGAATTCTTTCCCCATGTTGATATTTTCCTATTTCTTTGTGAAAGTCTAGTAATTCCTTCCTTCCTTTCTTCCTTTCTTTCTCTCAAGATTTTACTTTTAAGTAATCTTTTTTCCCAATGTAGGGCTCGAACTCACAACCCTGGGATCCAGAGCTGCATGCTCTTCTGACAGCCAACCAGGCATGCCCAGTTTAGCAATTACTGACTGTACACAAGACATTGTTGATATGTATTCAAAACAGAAGTATTTTATTTTTCTGAAGGGTAATATTTGTTTTTTCACGCCCATTAAACTCTCCCAAACTAAAAAATCTTAAAAATATATATATGTATCTATATACATCTATATATACATATCATCCAGTGAGGGTCTTCAACTACCAGGAAGTTATCTGCAGAGCAGTATTTGGTCTTCAGCACAGCTGTGTTTCAGTGCCTCAAAAAGGGATCCAACCTGCGGACACATGCACCCACACACACATGTGCACGTGCGCACCAAAGACTTTGTAGTATATCTACAAATCTGGGATTGCAATACCTCCATCTTTGCTGTTCTTTCTCGACATTGCTTTGGCTACTCAAGAACTTTTGTGCTTCCATACAAATTTTAGGATTATTTGTCTGTTCTTTGAAAAATGCTGGTGGTATTTTGGTAGGGATTGCATTGAACCCATTGATTTGCTTTGGGTAACATGGACATTTTAACAATGTTTGTTCTTCCAATTCATAATCATGGTACAATGTTCCATTTGTGCTGTCTTCAGTCTCTTTCTCATTGCTGTATAAGATTGCAGAGAACAGGTTTATTACCTCCGTGGTTAAGTTTATTCATAAGTCTTTTTGTTGTTGTTGTTGCAATTATAAGTGGGATTGTCTTCTTAATTTCGTTCTCTGCTACTTTGTAATTAGTGTAAAAGAAATGCAGCAGATTTTTGTATATTTTTGTATCCTACAAATTACTTCATTTATCAGTATTTATTTATTTGACAGAGAGAGACACGTGGCAAGAGAGGGAACACAGCAGGGGAATGGGAGGGGAGGAAGCAGG
>NW_026753045.1:0-1386 GCF_022355385.1 Mustela nigripes
GCTGGTGCAGCCACTCTGGAAAACAGCATGGAGGTTCCTCAAAATGTGGAAAATAGAACTGCCCTATGACCCAGCAATTGCACTACTGGGTATTTACCCTAATGATACAAACGTAGTGATTCAAAGGGGCACGTGCACCCGAATGTTTATAGCACCAATGTCCACAATAGCCAAACTATGGAAAGAACCTAGATGTCCATCAACAGATGAATGGATCAAGAAGATGTGGTATATATACACAATGGAATACTATGCAGCCATCAAAAGAAATGAAATCTTGCCATTTGCGACAACATGGATGGAACTAGAGCGTATCATGCTTAGCGAAATAAGTCAAGCAGAGAAAGACAACTATCATATGATCTCCCTGATATGAGGAAGTGGTGATGCAACATGGGGGCTTAAGTGGGTAGGAGAAGAATCAATGAAGCAAGATGGGATTGGGAGGGAGACAAACCATAAGTGACTCTTAATCTCACAAAACAAACTGAGGGTTGCTGGGGGGAGGGTATTTGGGAGAAGGGGGTGGGATTATGGACATTGGGGAAGGTATGTGCTTTGGTGAGTGCTGTGAAGTGTGTAAACCTGGTGATTCACAGACCTGTACCCCTGGGGATAAAAATAAATGTTTATAAAAAATAAAATAAAAAAAAAAAGAATAGTGATTGAACAAGGCGAATCCCTTAAGGTATGGCATTTAAGTGTGAGTGTTGTGTGCCAGGGAAGAGATCTGACAAAGCCCATTGATCAGTAAGTCCTATGATAGGGATTACCATAGGGTTCCATTGCAGTGCATATAAAAGTCTGAAGCCCAATATGGAGAAATGATAAGCACTGTCAGGAAAATACAGGCTGAGCTGAGACCTGTATATACATGAAGGACAGTTGCAAGGGGAAAAGGACAGTGAGCAGGGTGAGGGAGGTTAGAGGGACTGATATAGTACAGAAGGCAATATGTTTCCTCATGGCCCTTAGCATATGTTGCACACTGGACCCTAACTCCCCTTTCCTAGTTTCTAGGACTACCACAATTACCCCTAATGAATCAGAAATTAAGGTACTTATAAAGAAACAATTGGCTGATTGGCTGCATTGTTATGGCAAGAATTATGGGTTTCTTTAAAAGATCCCTAGTGTTTAGATATGCCACACTCTGACTCCAAACGATTTTCAGCTATAATAAAAGGTCAAGAGAACACGTCCTGCATTCTCTTTTTGCATGAGTACACATGATGACATGAAAAACGTGGTCAAGCTCTTTTTCGCCTGCTGGGGACATAAATTCAGACTGCATTAGGATAGCGAGCAACACCTTCCCGTTCCACATTGACCCTAGGAGATTGTGCGACTCTCTTTTCAAAAATCTCCTATTGTTAATGACAATCA
>NW_026753046.1:0-1386 GCF_022355385.1 Mustela nigripes
TGTGAAAGCCTCTCTTTAGGAGAACCCTTAAGGGCCCCAGTGCCACCGCTTCATTCCAAGTTCTCCATAGACACAAAATCATATTAGGACACATCCACGGGAGAGTCCATTTCAACTCAGCTTCCTCGGTTGCACCCCCGATCCAGCAGATCTAACCTGTCTTGTTGCTTGGAGACAATTGGAATGCGAGGTGGGCTACCCAGCCATCCATCCTTAGAACCCTGCTCAGAATCGTTGTCCTGGAGCCAACCAAGAGGTCTCAAATGTCCTGCAGAAGAATCTTTGCAGTTGGGAGCTTCTCACAACTCCCATCGTGGGAAAACCCCCATGGCCACGTAATCAACGCCCCATTCAATAAGGGGCCATCAGGGACAGAATGTCCAACCTGAGCGATCGTCTGATCCTCGCACTGACACCAGATGCATGAGATCAGGATTCAGGTCTGTAGATTGTGCCTGCCATATCCTCACCCAGAATCCTAGGCCTAGCTTGGGTTCTCAGACTTCCGTCCTCAGACTACTGGCTAACAAGCCCTCCAGTTTGGCAATCCAGAACTACAATTCAGCACTCTGCCTGCCCTCCAGAAGAAAAACATTGCCCTCTGGGGCTACCCAGAACCCCCAATTGAGGATCAACCTGCACGCCATTCGGCTGTACACCAAATATATAGGCTGACCTGGGCACTAATGCCCTTTCTGACACAGCCTGATCCTGGACATCCTGGCCCCACCCATACAGCTGGCCGCACACTTTGCACATCGGACCCGCCATGGCCTTAGGTCGTCATCTCTTCTCAATCTCGGTTTTCAGGCTTCAGAACCTAGACCTTATCTCCAATCATGACCCCGGGTTTGAAAATGATGCAGAAATCAGAACTCTTTCCCCTTGGCAAGAAACCTTGTGGTTGGCATGTTGTCCAAGGTTCATTGTAGTTGAATCCAGTGTGGCACTGTCTGACAACCTGAGGCCGGATCTCGTACACAATTCCCGTGGAGAGGGCAAGCACAGTCGTTAGGTTCGGCTCCAGGGGCCTGAGCCTGTAGGGTGTGCTGGCCAGGGCTGTTTGGACAGTTGTCTGAAAACACAGGACTCATGCTGAGGGTCACAATGCGTGTTTATGCCCTCGTCGCACACAAGAATGGGCGGGGCCTCAGGGTGAATGCTAGTTTCTCCTACACTGAACGTTGGACAACATGCCAACCACAAGGTTTCTTGCCATGGGTAAGGAAGAGTTCTGATTTCTGCATCACAGTCACCCCTGGGCAGTGATTGGAGATAAGGTCTAGGTTCTGAAGCCTGAAATCTAAGGTAGGGAATAGATGATGACCTAAGGCATTGTCGGGTCTGATGTGCTCAGTGTGCGGTCAGCTGTCTGGGAGTTGGTCA
>NW_026753047.1:0-1386 GCF_022355385.1 Mustela nigripes
GTACAGCCGATGGCGTGCAGGTTGATCCTCATTTGGGGTTTCTGGGTAGCCCAGAGGGCAATGTTTTTCTTCTGGAGGGCAGGCAGAGTGCTGCATTATAGTTCTGGATTTCCAAACTGGAGGGCTTGTGGGCCAGTAGTCTGAGGACGGATGTCTGAGACACCAAGCTAGGCCTAGGTTTCCGGGTGAGGATATGGCAGGCACAATCTACAGACCTGAATCGAGATCTCGTGCGTCTGAAGTCAGGTCGAGGATCAGACGATCGCTCAGTTTTGACATTCTCTCCCTGATGGCCCATTCTTGTAGGGGGGGTGGATCACGAGGCCATGGGTTTTTTCGCACGATGGGAGTTGTGAGTTGCTCCCAACTGCAAAGATTCTTCTGCAGGACAATTGAGACCTGTTGGTTGGCTCCAGGACTAGGATTCCGAGTAGGGTTCTAAGGATGGACGGCTGGGTAGCCCACCTCGCATTCCAATTGTCTCCAAGCAACAAGACAGGTTAGATCTGCTGGATCTGGGGGAGCAACCGAGGAGTCTGAGTTGAAATGGACTCTCCCGTGGATGTGTCCTAAAATCATTTTGTGTCTATGGAGACCTTGGAATGAAGCGGTGGCACTGGGGCCCTGAAAGGTTCTCAGAAAGAGAGGCTTTCACAGATCCATCGTGCAAGTTTCCCATGTGTAGATGAGATTTGTTCTGATGGGTGAGTCAAGAAACAGCCATATGCTGTTATTGAAATCCAGGCCTCTGAGGAGAGATGCCTGGAAACTAAAGCAATGGATCCGTTAGGTGCCTAGGGGCCTGTTCGTTCCTTTTTACCTCTGGGGACATCAGTCTAGGGGTCTGATGCCGGTAGGTGCTCAGATGGGCCCAGATTGCCCCTGTTTGTCCTGGGAAGCCACAAATATTGGGATGTCCTCAGGGACTTTGGAGGTTTATCCTATTAATAGGGTTGTCTCCATTGGAATGGGCACACACAATTCCCTTGGAGAGGGCAAGCACAGTCGTCAGGTTTGGCTCCAGGGGCCTGAGCCTGTAGGGTGTGTAGGCCAGGGCTGTTTGGACAGTTGTCTGAAAACACAAACTAGGCTTATGTTTCGGGTCATACGTATGGCCGGACTGATCTACAGACCATGAGGAGAACTCTTCGGGATATGAAAAAAGGGCGAGTGTGAGGCTTTGCTCAAGTTTTTGTCTCTGGATATCGTGTCACTCATGGTCGTGAAATTTCCGGGTGACTTCATGGGAAATGGTCGAGTCATGTTCTCTGGGGGTTTGGCCCCGTCCAAAGAGTTTGGGGTCATTCTGAGGGAAGGAATAAGTCCGTTGTTCTGTTGCTGTTGATTTGTTTTGTTTTGTTTTTCAACCTCAGGTGTCCCCCCCAA
>NW_026753048.1:0-1386 GCF_022355385.1 Mustela nigripes
TATTCTTTTCTTTGGTTTCAAATGCATCAGTCTTCTCATATCAGTTGCATTTAATCATGAAGCTTTGACTATTGCATTTACATAAAAACAGAAAAGTAAATGACAGTTCAAAAGTTACCTGGATTACCTGACTTTTACTTGTGAGAATGCTTTCATTTATGATCTAGATATTTATTGCAAATTTTAAGTGACTTACCATATCTCAAATACATTCATATAATTTTTTCCCTTATAGTAATATGGTAGAAACAGTGGTCAAAAATAAATGATGACTATTCTCTCTCAAGAAGGATTCTAAAAACTTATGCATTCTCAAAATTATATGCATCTGTTAATTACTTTCACCTCCACTGCTACTCATTAAAATGACAGAATCTAGATATTACATATAATTAGAATCTTCTTTCAGGCTAGGTAAGATTCATTTTCTGTCTTCTTTTTTTATATATTGAAATGAAGCTGAATGTTTCCATAAAAATTCTAAATGGAAATGTAATGCTATAAATGAAAAGAATTTTGGAAAATCCCTCATATGAGAGGAACCCAAATTTTGAAACAAAGAATTCTTGCTTCATATTGTGCACTAACAAAAGGCACAGTTTTATCACTTTTCTCAAAAGACACACAAGGGATTAATTTAAAAAAAAGAAGAAGAAGAAGAAAAGAAAAATAAATGACCTCTGGAGACTCATGTCAGGAATATCAGTTATGTAAGAAATAAAACAACCACCAAAACTACAAACAAAAAAGGAAAGAAAGAAAAACTGAATTGCTTTAAGCACAGAACTGAATTTCTTAAACTATAAAACAAAACAGATATGCTCCCAAAGAGAACTAGAAATATTTTAAACTCTATACTTAATGCCAAAAGATTTTCAGATGTTCCAGTTCCCTGGGACAGTATGATCATTTCTACACATTAAGGTGGTTTATCCCAAAAGGAAACTCTCTCTTGCATTCTTAGTCAATTTTAGGATTTCACTAACTTGTGACTTATACCCCAAATTGGAGGTCGATAACAATACTTAAATGTTTCGCTATTTTTTAAATTTTGAAACAATATAAAATATAATAAAAAAACAACAAATAGACAATGAACATCTTTTATTCCTGCACCATTTGATGCTCCGTCAGCATAGTAGTATGTGTTTATATCAAAAAAGTATATTCTACTAGAAAAACATGCTATAACCATTAGTGTCAGGACATTAACAATGATACGTTATCAACATGAAGTTCTCCAATCCTATTTATGTTTCACCCGTGACTAAAAATTTTCCTTATAGAAAAAAATCTTAAAAGTACATGTTTATTTAATTACCATAATATTTTAGTCTCCTTTTTATATAAATTTTTATTTTTTATAAACATATATTTTTATCCCCA
>NW_026753049.1:0-1386 GCF_022355385.1 Mustela nigripes
GGACAACATGCCAACCACAAGTTTTTTGCCATGGGTAAGGAAGTGTTCTGATTTCTGCATCACAGTCACCCATGGGCAGTGATTGGAGATAAGGTCTTGGTTCTAAAGCCTGAAAATTGAGGTAGGGAAGAGATGATGACCTAAGGCCATGGCGGTTCTGATGTGCTCAGTGTGCGGTCAGCTGTCTGGGTGTTGGTCACGAGGTCCGGGCAGATGTTGTCAGTCAGTGCATTAGTGCCCAGGTTAGACTATATATTTTGGGTGCCTTCGAGTGCTGTGTATGTTCTTATCTGAAGAACTCTTCAGGATATGAAGAATAAGCGTGTCTGAGGCGCGTCCTCAGGCTTTTGTCTCTGGATTTTGTATCAGTGATGGCCGTGGAATGTTGGGGAGGCCTCATGGGCCATGGACGAATCTTGCTCTCTGTGGATTTGGCCCGATCCCAATTGTTTTTCGTCAATCTGTGGGATGGGAGAACTCCTTTCAGGTTTGTTACCTCAGGTGTCCCACCAAAAGTGGAATTCCATAGCAGAGCCCAGGGGAGGAGTGAAGGGACAACCCGAACTATGGTTAAAAATTGGGGCCTAGGGACATGGCTAACCCAATATGCTGTCTCTCCATCCAGCCACTGAGAGGCCTTACCTGAGGACTGGGCTCAGGCTGAGGGTCACAATGTGTGTTTGTGACCAATGTGGCCCAGAAGCATGTGCTGGGCCTCCTGGGCCACACTGGTTTCAAGTACACTGAACCTTGGACAACATGCCACCCACAAGGTTTCTTGCCATAGTGTAAGAGTTCTGATTTCAAACCCGGGCAGTGATTGGAGATAATTTATAGGTTCTGAAGCCTGAAAACCGAGGTTGAGAAGAGATGACGACCTAAGGCCATGGAGGGTCCGATGTGCTCCGTGTGCAGCCAGCTGTCTGGATGGGGCCAGGAGGTGCAGGCTCAGGCTGTGTCAGAAAGGGCATTAGTGCCCAGGTCAGCCTATATATTTGGGGTACAGCCAAATGGTGTGCCCTGTTGATCCTCATTTAGGGTTTCTGTGTAGCCCCAAGGGACATGTTTTTCATCTGGAGTGCAGGCAGTGTGCTGCATTGTATTTCTGGATTGCCAAACTGGAGGGCTTGTGGGCCAGTAGTCTGAGGACGGAAGTCTGAGAACCCAAGCTAGGCCTCAGTTTCTGGGTGAGACCTGAATCGAGACCTCGTGCCTCTGAAGTCAGGGCGAGGATCAGAGGATCGCTCAGGTTGGACATACTGTACCTGATGGCCCCTTCTTGAAAGGGGAGTGGATCACGAGGCCATGGGGGTTTTCCCACGATGGGTGTTGTGAGAGGCTCCCAACTGTAAGATTCTTCTGAAGGATAATTGACACCTGTTTTTT
>NW_026753050.1:0-1386 GCF_022355385.1 Mustela nigripes
ACAATCCTAAAATTTGTATGGAACCAGAAAACACCCGGAATTGCTACGAAATGTTGAAAAATAAAAACCAAACTGGAGGCATCACGTTTCCTGATCTCAAGATATACTACAAAGGTATTGTCACAAAGGCAGCATGGTACTGGCAAAACACAGACACATAGACCAGTAAAACAGAGACCCCAGTAATGGACCTGCAACTCTATGATCAAATAATCTCTGACAAAGCAGGAAAAAATATCTAGTGGAAAAAAGACAGTCTCTTCAATAAATGGCGCTGGGAAAATTGGAAAGCTACATGCAAAAGAATGAAACTTGGCCATTCTCTTACACAGTACACAAAAATAAACTTGAAATGGATAATAGGCCTCAATGTGAGGCAGGAATCTATCAAAATTATAGAAGAGAACATAGACAGTAACGTCTTCGACATCAGCCACCGCAACATCTTTCAGGATACGTCTCCAAAGGCAAAGGAAACAAAAGAGAAAATGAACTCTTGGGACATTGTCAATATAAAAACCTTCTGCACATCAAAGGAAACAGTCAACAAAACAAAGAGGCAACCCATGGAATGGGAGAAGATAGTCACAAATGATGTTAGACAAAGGACTGATACAGAAGATCTATAAAGAACTCCTCAAACTCAACACACACAAAGCAGATAATCATGTTGAAAAATGGGCAGAAGACATGAACAGACACTTCTCCAAAGAAGACATACAAATGGCTATCGGACACATGAAGAAATGTTCATCCTCACTAGCCTTCAGGGAGATTCAAATCAAAACTACATTGAGATATCACCTTACACCAGTTAGAATGGCCAAAATTAGCAAGACAGGAAACAACATGTGTTGGAGAGGATGTGGAGAATAGGAAACCCTCTCACACTGTTGGTGGGAATCCAAGTTGTTTCAGCCACGTTGGAAAATAGTGTGGAGATTCTTTGGAAATTAAAAATAGAGCTTCCCAATGACCCTACAATTGCCCTACTGGGTATTTACAACAAAGATACTGATGTAGTGAAAAGAAGGTTCATCTGTACCCCAATGTTCATAGTCATAGCAATGGCCACAGTCCCCAAACTGCAGAAAGAATCACGATGCCCTACAATGGATGGATGGATAAGGAAGATGTGGTCCATATACACTATGGAGTATGATGCCTCCATCAGGAAGGATGAAAACCCAACTTTTGTAGCAACATGGACGGGACTGGAAGAGATGATGCTGAGTAAAATAAGTCAAGCAGAGAAAGTCGATTATCACATGGTTTCATCTATTTGTGGAGCATAACAAATAGCATGGAGGACATGGGGAAATGGAGAGGAGAAGGGAGTTGGGGTAAATTGGAAGGGGAGGTGAACCATGAGAGACTATGGACTCT
>NW_026753051.1:0-1386 GCF_022355385.1 Mustela nigripes
CCTCCATGCTATTTGTTATGCTCCACAAATAAGTGAAACCATATGATAATTTACTCTCTCTACTTGACTTATTTCACTCAGCATAATCTCTTCCAGTCCCGTCCATGTTGCTACAAAAGTTGAGTATTCATCCTTTCTGATGGAGGCATAATACTCCATAGTGTATATCGACCACATCTTCTTTATCCATTTGTCTGGTGAAGGGAATCTTGGTTCTTTCCACAGTTTGGCGACCATGGCCATTGCTTCTAGAAACATTGGGTTACAGATGGCTCTTCTTTTTACTACATCTGTATCTTTGGGGTAAATACTCAGGAGTTCAATGGCAGGGTCATAGGGAAGTTTTATTTTTAATTTCTTGAGGAATCTCCACATTGTTCTGCAAAGAGGCTGCACCAACTTGCATTCCCAGTAACAGTGTAGGAGACTTCCCCTTTCTCCACACCCTCTCCAACACATGTTATTTCCTGTCTTGCTAATTTTGGCCATTCTAACTGGTGTAAGGTGATATCTCAATGTGGTTTTAATTTGAATCTCCCTGAGGGCTAGTGATGATGAACATTTTATCATGTGTCTGATAGCCATTTGTATGTCTTTATTGGAGAAGTGTCTGTCCATATCTTCTGCCAATTTTTTGATATGATTTTCTGTTTTGTGTGTGTGGAGTTTGAGGAGTTCTTTATAGATCCTGGATATCAACCTTTTTTCTGTACTGTCATTTGAAAATATCTTATCCCATTCCCTGGGTTGTTTTCTTGACTATTTCTTGGCTGTGCAGAAGCTTTTGATTTTGATGAAGTCCCAAAAGTTGATTTTCGCTTTTGTTTCCTTTGTCTTTGGAGACATATCTTGAAAGAAGTTGCTGTGGCTCATATCGAAGAGATTACTGCCTATGTTCTCCTCTAAGATTCTGATGGATTCCTGTCTCACATTGAGGTCTTTTATCCATTTTGAGTTTATCTTTGTGTATGGTGTAAGAGAATGGTCAAGTTTGATTCTTCTACATATAGCTGCCCAGTTTTCCCAGCACCATTTATTGAAGAGACTGTCTTTTTTCCACTGTATACTTTTTTCCTGTTTTGTCGAAGATTAATTGCCCATAGAGTTGAGGGTCCATATCTGGGCTCTCTACTCTGTTCCACTGGTCTATGTGTCTGTTTTTATACCAGTACCATGCTGTCTTGGTGATCACAGCTTTGTAGTAAAGCTTGAAATCAGGTTATGTTATGCCCTCCATTTTATTTTTGTTTTTCAACATTTCCTTAGTGATTTGGGGTCTTCTTACAGTCTTTTTTGTAAATTTTTCTTTCTTGGTTTGTTTTCTGGGGGAGGGGCCTGTCACGTGGGTTTTCAGTCAATGATGTTCCCTGACTTAAGTCCTCCTGC
>NW_026753052.1:0-1386 GCF_022355385.1 Mustela nigripes
TCTGCCGTATCTTTTCCTCCAAGGGTTTTTTGTTTGTTTGTTTGTTTTGTTTTTGAGAGAAAATGAGTAAGCAAGAATGATCTGCAAAATACAATTTTCTCCAAGAAAGCTAAAATTTAAATGTGAGCAGTGAAAAAGGTATTTTCGGGGACTAAAAATTCACATTTGGTACATTTTGGGTCTGGGACTGTTAAGTTTTAAACCAATATTGTATAAATAAGGAAACACTCATCTTATAGCCCAAATCCAAGGAACATGATTCACATGTGCCTGCCCTGCACACACTTAAGTGGGTCTGAAATACCAAAACAGTCATAGCAGTTATCACAAGTTTTCAGGGAGAGATGGAGGTTTTCCTCTATTCACTTTCAACACTTCCGCAACTGTTAAAAAATAAGCATATACTACTTTCCAATGGAAAAAAAAAAAGTGTCCTACTGTATTTTCCAAAAGAGTATAAATTGACGAAGTTATATATTAATTATTTTACCTCCAGAAAGTCAGTCTGATGAGCTTAGAAATCCAACTGTTTTTGAACAGTATATTTTAGTTTACATAAAATAAATATTTTCATATACTATTTTTGAATTAGAAAAAAATGGAAACCTGGGTTTTTTTTTTTTTAACATGACAACAGTCCTCCTTGAGAAACAGTTTGAGTTTTTTGGGATATTTTAAATTTTTATTTATTTGACAGCACATGCAGAGGAGGAGGAGAGGGAAAAGGAGGGCTCTCCTCTGAGCAGGAAGTCCAATGCAGGGCTCAATCCCAGAAGTCAAAGGCAGATGCTTAACTGACTGAGCCACCCACGTGCCCCCAGATATGGTTTTAATGAGATTCATGCAATTCCTGTTTATAAAGATTCATGATTGGGTGCCTGGGTGGCTCAGTGGGTTAAAGCCTTTGTCTTCAGCTCAGGTCATGATCCCAGAATTCTGGGACTGAGCCCCACATAGCGCTCTCAGCTCTGCGGGAACCTTGCTTCCTCCTCTCTCTCTCTCTCTCTCTCTGCCTACCTCTCTGCCTACTTGTGATCTCTGTCAAATAAATAAATAAAATATTGAAAAAAAAAGACTCATGAGGCTTTTTTAAGTGGTATCTTCATTCATAGAAGCCTGTCTTGAGGACATTTTTAAAAAAATTATTAGCAGGGGCACCTGGGTGGCTCAGTGGGTTAATAAGCCTCTGCCTTCAGCCCAGGTCATGATCTCAGGGTCCTGGGCATCGGGCTCTCTGCTCAGTGGGAAGCCTGCTTCCCCCTCTCTCTCTGCCTGCCTCTCTGCCTACTTGTGCTCTCTCTCTCCCTCTCTCTGTCCAATAATAATAATTAAAATCTTAAAAAAAAATTATTAGCATACACTACCACAAAATTGCAAATCTGATCT
>NW_026753053.1:0-1385 GCF_022355385.1 Mustela nigripes
CCCTTTTCTTTTTTAACGTTTTTTAACTAGTTTATCTAATATATATATTTTTTCTTTTTTATATTTTTCTTTATTCGTTTTCTTTTTTTAAATTCTTTTCTTTTATTTTTTTTTCTTTTTTCTTTTTTTTTTCTTTCTCCCTTTTTGAACCTCTTTTTATTCCCTTTCTCCCCCCTCACGATTTGGGATCTCTTCTGATTTGGTTGAAGCATATTTTCCTGGGCTTGTTGCCACCCTTTTAGTATTTTACTTGCTCCTTCATATACTCTTTTCTAGATAAAATGACAAGACGGAAAAATTAACCACAAAAAAAAGAACAAGAGGCAGTACCGAAGGCTAGGGACCAAATCAATACAGACATTGGTAATATGTCAGATCTAGAGTTCAGAAAGGCAATTCTCAAGGTTCTAGCCGGGCTCGAAAAAGGCATGGAAGATATTAGAGAAACCCTCTCGGGAGATATAAAAGCCCTTTCTGGAGAAATAAAAGAACTAAAATCTAACCAAGTTGAAATCAAAAAAGCTATTAATAAGGTGCAATAAAAATGGAGGCTCTCACTGCTAGGATAAATGAGGCAGAAGAAAGAATTAGTGATATAGAAGACCAAATGACAGAGAATAAAGAAGCTGAGCAAAAGAGGGACAAATAGCTACTGGACCACGAGGGGAGAATTCGAGAGATAAGTGACACCATAAGACGAAACAACATTAGAATAATTGGGATTCCAGAAGAAGAAAGAGAGAGGGGAGCAGAAGGTATACTGGAGAGAATTATTGGGGAGAATGTTCCCAATATGGCAAAGGAAACGAGCATCAAAATTCAGGAGGTTCAGAGAACGCCCCTCAAAATCAATAAGAATAGGCCCACACCCCGTCACCTAATAGTAAAATTTACAAGTCTCAATGACAAAGAGAAAATCCTGAAAGAGGCCCGGGAAAAGAAGTCTGTAACATACAATGGTAAAAATATTAGATTGGCAGCTGACTGGGACGCCTGGGTGGCTCAGTTGGTTAAGCAGCTGCCTTCGGCTCAGGTCATGATCCCAGTGCCATGGGATCGAGTCCCACATCAGGCTCCTTGCTCCACAGGGAGCCTCCTTCTCCCTCTGGCTGCCTGCCACTCTGTCTGCCTGTGCTCGCTCTCGCTCTCTCTCTCTGACAAATAAATAAATAAATTCTAAAAAAAAAAAAAAAAAAAAAAAGATTGGCAGCTGACTTATCCACAGAGACCTGGCAGGCCAGAAAGAGCTGGCATGATATTTTCAGAGCACTAAACGAGAAAAACATGCAGCCAAGAATACTACATCCAGCTAGGCTATCATTAAAAATAGAAGGAGAGGGACGCCTGGGTGGCTCAGTTGGTTAAGCAGCTGCATTCGGCTCAGG
>NW_026753054.1:0-750 GCF_022355385.1 Mustela nigripes
TGTAGGCCAGGGCTCTTTGGACAGTTGTCCGAAAACAGAAACTCGGCTTATGTTTCGGGTCATAGGTATGGCAGGACTGATCTACAGACCATGAGGAGAACTCTTCGGGATATGAAAAAAAGGCGAGTGTGAGGCTCTTGCTCAAGTATTTATGTCTGGATATCATGCCATTCATGGTCATGAAATTTCCGGTTGACTTCATGGGAAATGGACAAGTCCTACTCCCTGGGGGTTTGGCACAATCCAAAGAGTTTGTGGTCATTCTGTGGGACGGAAGAAGTCCGTTTTTTGTTGTTGTTGTTTTGTTTTGTTTTGTTTTTCAAACTCAGGTATCCCACCAAATGAGGGATTCCAGAGTAGAGCCCTGGGGAGGGGCGATTTGCCAACGAGAAATCTGGTTACAATTGGGTCCTAGGGACAGCTAGACTTGGGTTTCAGGGCGAGGGCACGGCATGTACCCCCTGAAGATCTGTAGCAATATCTCATTCATCTGAAGTCACAGAGAGGATCAGACGTTCGCTCAGCTTGGATTTTCTGTTCATGACGGCCCCTTCATAAAGGGAGCGGATTCTCGAGAGCGTGGAGGTTTTCCCCCGTTGGGAGTGGTGGGATGCCCCCTCCAAGGATTCCTTCTGCGGGATAATTGAGACCTGTTGGACAGCTCCAGGATATCCCATATGGATGAGTCCAGAACAACGTTCGAGGATGGATGCCTGGGAAGCCCGCCTCGCATTCCAATTGTCTCCTAGT
>NW_026753054.1:850-1385 GCF_022355385.1 Mustela nigripes
TGTAGGCCAGGGCTCTTTGGACAGTTGTCCGAAAACAGAAACTCGGCTTATGTTTCGGGTCATAGGTATGGCAGGACTGATCTACAGACCATGAGGAGAACTCTTCGGGATATGAAAAAAAGGCGAGTGTGAGGCTCTTGCTCAAGTATTTATGTCTGGATATCATGCCATTCATGGTCATGAAATTTCCGGTTGACTTCATGGGAAATGGACAAGTCCTACTCCCTGGGGGTTTGGCACAATCCAAAGAGTTTGTGGTCATTCTGTGGGACGGAAGAAGTCCGTTTTTTGTTGTTGTTGTTTTGTTTTGTTTTGTTTTTCAAACTCAGGTATCCCACCAAATGAGGGATTCCAGAGTAGAGCCCTGGGGAGGGGCGATTTGCCAACGAGAAATCTGGTTACAATTGGGTCCTAGGGACAGCTAGACTTGGGTTTCAGGGCGAGGGCACGGCATGTACCCCCTGAAGATCTGTAGCAATATCTCATTCATCTGAAGTCACAGAGAGGATCAGACGTTCGCTCAGCTTGGATTTTC
>NW_026753055.1:0-1385 GCF_022355385.1 Mustela nigripes
TCAGCTCTGCAGATGGGCAGAGCCACTGGCTGCCATGCCTACTTGCTTGCTCCTGCAAGAAGAATGCTGTCAGCCAAGGTTTGAGCACGAGTTGCTGTAAACTCTACCCCAACCCCTCCATCTCAGTCTGATCCCCAGGGATCAAACCTCACAGATTTCCCCTGTGATCCTTGTGAGGCAAGACCCAGGTGTACCCTGCAGGAAACATCCCACAATGCCGGGAAAGCTAGATGTTCATCTTGGGCTCTTTTATTTTTCCCACCAGAGAAGCCATCAGCCTGAGGGGAGGGGAAGAAGAGGGCTGCCTCTCAGCGCATCCCAGTGCTGGCCTGTGGATGGGTGACGCCACCAGAGTGTAACTGCTCTTCTTACCCTTCTAATGCAATCCCTTTTCAGTCTCTGTGTTCCATGGGGAAGGGGGATGCTTCAACCCTACCCCCACGTCCTGGATTTTCAAGTGGTGTCTTGCCTGTGGATAGTCGCTAGTTGTTCTCAGGAGGAGGGCTGCATTTGGGAGCCATTGTGTTGCCATCTTGATGATGTCACTCCCTTCCATGCCTGGTTTCATCTTGAGACCATGCTTTCCTAACTGTTCTTTGGATTTGATCATTTCCTAGATCCATTTCTTAATTTTAGCCTTGTCTGCTATTTGAAGAGACGGGGCACTTTCAAACCTAGCAGTTTCCTCATGTTTAACACCTTTTCCTTTAACTTCTCTCCCTCTTCTTTACGTTGTGCAACAAGCTGCAAAAGGAAGCCAGATGGCACCTGCCCCAAAAGATTCTTAGTTTAATCATCCGGCTGACTCAGGGCCTTCTCTAGTTCCCAGGATACCACAGTATCACGGCCATCGACCATGCCTTTCAACTTTTGGCCACCATGTAACAGGGGTTCTCTTTTCACCGGTCTCCACAAACATATTCTCCTCACTTTCCGCCTCCGTGGCAGCCTTCTCAAGGGCCACAAGGTTGTCAGTAGTAGCTCCAAGGCCTTTGGCCTTTCATTAAAAGTCTCCTTAAGATGTTCTATCTTTTCCCTACTTTCTCAGTCCCAAAGTCACTCCTAGATTTGGGGGTTTTTATTAGAGTGACAATACCAATGTCTATATTAACTCTCTATTGTTCCCTAAGAAATTAGCCCAAAACTCAGTGGCATGAACCAGTAATCACATTTACTGTCTTTCATATTTTCTGTGGTTAAGGAATTGGGGAGTGGCTTTGATTGGGTATACTATCTCCCAGTTCTCGTGAGATTTAGTCAGATGTCAGTTGGGGATGCACGTATCTGAAGGCTTGACTGGAACGGGAAGAAGATTCATTTTCAAGGTGGCTAACTCATGGGGATGGCAAGTCTCAGTTCCTCTCCACCTAAGCCTCATTACGGGG
>NW_026753056.1:0-1385 GCF_022355385.1 Mustela nigripes
AAACTCAATGTCCAAAGGGACATAACTAGGAGATGGGGTCCTTGGGATATGTTTAGTTCATCCTCATGGGCGAGATTAGTGTCTCCATGAGAGAGACCCCACAGAGATCCCTCACCTCCTCCACCTTGGAGGTTATAGTCATCTATGACCCAGGAAGTGGGCACTTGAACAGACACGGAATCTTCCAGGGTCTTGACCATAGACTTCCCAGCTTCCAGAACTGAGAGAAATAAGTATGTCTTTAAAGCACCTAGTTTATGGTGCTCTTGTTACATCAGCCCAAAGTAAGATAAAGCTTGTCTCTTATGCTGAAAAATAACACAAATGTTAACAACAATTTTAAAAAGGAACATTGTGGCCAATGACATGTAATGAACATCATCTCTCCTCTACAGAGCCAAGAGCTTAATTAGTTTCTGGCAACTCAGTAGAGTATGATTAAACCAAAGAGCAGCAAGATGTCTAAATGCTCAAGTCCTCTGCCTCCTACTTTTCTGCCAAAACAAAAGAAAAGCCCTAGGCTGGTTTTGGTTGCCACCAAGCACAAAACAGCCAAATTCCAAATTAGAAAGCTCAGGGGTTTAATTGTGGATGTATGGAATTACATAGAAGCTCTCTTTGATCATTCCAAAGGATGTTTCCCTGAAAGGTTACAAATACATCTCAGCCTACCAACCATCTCAGGCCTACCACAAAAATTATATATATACACTTTTAGCATTTTAAAATGTGTCTAAATTTCAGTTTCGGATCCAGTTTTGACTATTGTTATGGGCTTAGTTGGATGCCCCCAGATGCCTACGTTGACGTCCTAACACCCAGCATCTCAGAATGTGGCAGCATTCAGAGATGGGATTTTTAAAGAGGTGATAAAGGGAAAACGAGCTCACTGGGGGTGGGCACCAAGCCAACAGGACTGGTGTGCTTACAGGAAGAGGAGATTAGGACACAGACAATACAGACTGAAGGACAATCGTTTGAAGACAGAGTGGAGAACACAGCTATCTGCAATCCAATGAGAGACGTTTGAAGAATCGAACCCTATTGCCACCTTGATCTTGGACTTCCAGCGCCCAGAACCATGAGAAAATAAATTGTATGTTGCCTAAGCCACCCGGCTGTTGATATTTTGTTTACGACAGCCCATGACTCAGAAATTTGAGGACCTCCCCCCTAGACTTTATCCTGAAGTTCTGTTTCAGCTTCAGGGGCTTGTGTAATACTACTGTATCAAGGAGGGAGGCTCCTGCCATTCCTCACACTGGGTCATTGAGACACTGCATAGCTGTCCCCAGGGCTGGCTACATAATTTACAAGCCCCATGCAAAATGAAGATATAGGGCCCTTTGGGCAAAAACAGGGAGGAAGTGTTTGTTAAAGGTACT
>NW_026753057.1:0-1385 GCF_022355385.1 Mustela nigripes
TGCTTGGTGCTGAGCAGCAGCCTAATGAAGGGTTTTAAAATAACTATGGTAAATATATAATAAAACCAAGTGGAAAAGAAAAGTGATATATATGATCAGATATGGAGTCTCAGCAACTCAAGGGAAACTACAAAAAGTAAGTAATGGCAATTTTAGAATTTAAAAAATACATTAGAAATTAATAGTCATTTGGTAGATTTGACCATAATCCAGACACAACAAAGGAAAGGATCAGGAACTAACATATAAAGACCCAAATAGATTTTAAAGAACCAAACAGACCATCTGAGACTTGTCAGAGAGTATTAAATGGTCTAACACACTTGTAATTGAAGTCCTAGTAGGAGATGTGAGAGGGATAGAGATATAATGTTTTTGTTTTGTTTTGTTTTGTTTTGTTTTAAATAATGAAGAAAATAAACCCACAGATCTAAGAACAGCAATAAACTCCAAACAGGTGAAATACTACTTAGACACATCAGAGACAAACTGTTGAAGACCTGAGATAAAATGAAAATCTATAAATCAACGAAGCAATTGGACACATGACATTCAGGAAAACAAAAATAAAGATGTCTAGGGGAACCTGGGTGGCTTAGTTAAGTCTCTGCCTTCAGCTCAGGTCATGATCCCAGGGTCCTGGAATCAAGCCCCACACTGGGCTCCCTGCTCAGCAGGAAGCTTGCTTCTCCCTCTCCCACTCCCCCTGCTTGTGTTCCCTCTCTTACTGGGACTCTCTGTCAAATAAACAAATAAATATAAAATCTTAAAAAAAAGATGCCTGTCTTCTACTCAGAAATAGTAGAAGCCCAAAGGCAGTGGCAGGGAATTTCACCTAAGGCAAGAAACATTCAATGTATAGCCAGTGGACATGTTTTCAAAAATAAGGTGATATAAAATTATTTTATGGCAGACAAAGACAAAATAAATTAATTTTCAGGCTAAAGAAGGGAATTCATATGTACATGTGAATTAATGTGAAACATATGACAAAATTCAAAATATATTATAATGAACAACTCTCCACAAATTAGGAATAGAGAGAAATCATCTTCATTTTCTGAAGAGTGTTTACAAAATTCTAATGATAGCCTACTCCTTAATGACAAAAGACTGAATGCTTTCTTTCTAAGACTAGGAACACAGTAATGATGCTTGCTCTCATCATTTTCATTTGACACAGTACTGACATTTCTAGTCATTGCATTAAGGTAATAAAAATTAAAAGCCTACATATTAGAAAGGAAGAGGCAAAGAACTACTTCTATTTATAGATGACTTCAATGTCTGTATGAAAAATCCAAAAGAATCTCTAAAAAACAAATCCTAGAATGAATACATGAGGTTGGTTAGGTCACAGCATCCAAGACCAATACACAAACATT
>NW_026753058.1:0-165 GCF_022355385.1 Mustela nigripes
TTGCAGTCGCTAGGAAATCAGAGTCGGATCTGTGGGCTGCTTTTTTTCTTGCCTTATCCTAGTACTCGCAGCAGATGGGAGAAAAAACTGCATAGAGCGAAATCCGCTTTGCAGGGTCATGCCCTCTGGGAAAGCACAGCATTCTTGGGAAATCAGAGTCGGGTC
>NW_026753058.1:265-1385 GCF_022355385.1 Mustela nigripes
CGGGTCTGTGGGATGCTGCCTGCTGCTTGCCGGAACTCGTCTCCTCAGCACGGTGTAATAAACCCGCATGGAGCGACATCCTCTTTGCCTGGGCATCCCCTGTGCCTGAGAGAGAAGCGCGGTGGCGCCGGTGGAAAAAGCCTTAAGGAAAGGGACACGTCTGTCACTGCAGAACGACGGAAGCCAGGCTGCTTAGGAAACATGAGGGGAAGATTAGGGCAGGGGAAAGGGCGCCACTCTGAGGAAGAAGTCTGGGCAGAAAGCATGCCTGTCCTGAGCCCTTGTCCCAAGGAGACAGCAGCTCCTTGGCCACCTGTCCGTGGTGGAGCCAGGGGCTTGCCACCAGGCGACTACTCTGAACTCGAGAAACAACTCCCAGAAAGACCTGGCCATCACAGGCCGCGAACATGGAGCCCGGGAAAGCAAGGCCCAACAGGCACAAGCTCTCCCGCAGCTCTTCTTCCCTGATGCGACTGTAGCCTTGCTGAGGAAATAGCGGCGAAGTGCTGTTCAGTGCAAACTAAAGCCACTGCGAAAGCACAGCATTCGCTGAGAAATGTTCTGTGGGCTGCTGCTTGCAGAACCCAGTCTCATGTTTGGAGAAACCCTCATACAGTGAAAGCCTCTTTGCCTGGGCATCTCCCCTGGGAAAGCACAGCATTGGTTGGGAAACCAGAGTTGGGTTTGGGGATGCTGCTGTTGCTTGACTGAGCGAGTCTCCGCAGCACGGTGGATGATCCCCGCGTGGAGCGAAATCCTCTTTGCCCTAGCATCTCCTCTGCCTGAGAGAGAAGCATGGTTGCACACTTCTGTAAACGCGCTCCCCAGGAGCAAGTGTGGCGAAGGCACAGCTCGCTGACCCCGGGGAAGAGGAGGAGCCCTTGGCCTTGGGTTCGGGAAACGCTCGGGAAGCAGGATAGCTTGCCGTGGAACGCACAGCAGGCCGCTGGCAAGACAAGTGTCATCCGCTCACCATGCAGAGAGATGGAAGCCTGCCTGCTAAGTAGACATGAAGAGACGACTAGGGCAGGGGCGCGTGCTCCACTCCGAGGAAGGAGTCTGTGCAGAAGACAGGCCTGTCCTGTGGCTCTGGTCCCAAAGGGTAAGCATCTCCTTGGCC
>NW_026753059.1:0-1385 GCF_022355385.1 Mustela nigripes
CAACATGCCAACCACAAGGTTTCTTGCCATGGGTAAGGAAGAGTTCTTCAGATAAGAACCTACACGGCACTCAAATGCACCCAAAATATATAGTCTAACCTGGGCACTAATGCACTGTCTGACAACCTGAGCCCGGACCTCGTGACCAACACCCAGACAGCTGACCACACACTGAGCACATCAGACCCGCCATGGCCTTAGGTCATCATCTCTTCCCTACCTCAGTTTTCAGGCTTCAGAAACTAGAGCTTATCTCCAATCACTGCCCAGGGGTGACTGTGAGGCAGAAATCAGAACTCTTCCTTACCCATGGCAAGAAACCTTGTGGTGGCATGTTGTCCAACGTTCAGTGTAGGAGAAAGCAGCACTCATCCTTAGGCCCCGCCATTCTAGTGTGCAACGAGGGCATAAACACCCAATTTGACCCTCAGCGTGAGTCCTGTCCTCTTGTACGTCCTCTCAGTGGCTGGACCATTAGATGTCATAATGGGCTTGACATGTCCCTAGGACCCAATTTTTAACCAGATTTCTTGTTGTCCAGTCGCCCCTCCCCAGGGCTCGACTCTGGAATCCCTCATTAGGTGGGACACCTGAGGTTGAAAAACAAAACAAAACAAATCAACAACAAGAGAACAACGGACTTCTTCCATCCCAAAAAATGAACCCAAACTCTTTGGACGGGGCCAAACCCCCAGAGAGTAAGACTCGTCCATTTCCCATGAATTCACCCGGAAATTTCACGACCATGAGTGACACGATATCCAGAGACAAAAACTTGAGCAAGAGCCTCACACTCGCCCTTTTTTCATATCCCGAAGAGTTCTCCTCATGGTCTGTAGTTCAGTCCTGACATACCTATGACCCGAAACATAAGCCGAGTTTGTGTTTTCAGACAACAGTCCAAACAGCCCTGACCTAACACCCTACATGCTCAGGCCCCTGGAGCCAAACCAGACGACTGTGCTTGCCCTCTCCAAGGGAATTGTGTGTGCCCATTCCAATGGCCACAACCCTACTAATAGGATAAACCTTAAAATCCCTGAGGCCATCCCAATATTTGTGGCTTCCCAGGACAAACAAGGGCAATCTGGGACCATCTGAGCACATACCTGCACTCAGACCCGTAGAGTGATGTACCCAGAGGTAAAAAGGAACGAACAGGTCCGTAGGCACCTATCGGATCCATAGCTTTGGTTTCCAGGCATCTCTCCTCAGAGGCCTGGGTTTCAATAACAGTATATGGCTGTTTCTTGACTCACCCATCAGAACAAAGCTCATCTACACATGGGAAACTTGCACGATGGAGCTGTGTGAAAGCCTCTCTTTAGGAGAACCCTTCAGTGCCCCAGTGCCACCTCTTCATTCCAAGATCTCCATAGACACAA
>NW_026753060.1:0-446 GCF_022355385.1 Mustela nigripes
TTTTTTAACTTTTACCCTTTTCTTTTTTAACATTTTTTAACTAGTTTATCTACTATATATTTTTTTCTTTTTTATATTTTTCTTTATTTGTTTTCTTTCTTTTAAATTCTTTTCTTTTCTTTTTTTTTTCTTTTTATTTTTCTTCCTTTTTGAACCTCTTTTTATCCCCTTTCTCCCCCCTCACGATTTGGGATCTCTTCTGATTTGCTTAAAGCATATTTTCCTGGGGTTGTTGCCACCCTTTTATTATTTTACTTGCTCTTTCATATATTCTTATCTGGACAAAATGACAAGATGGAAAAATTCACCACAAAAAAAAGAACAAGAGGCAGTACCGAAGGCTAGGGACCTAATCAATACAGACATTGGTAATATGTCAGATCTAGAGTTCAGAATGAAAATTCTCAAGGTTCTAGCAGGGCTCGAAAAAGGCATGGAAGATATTA
>NW_026753060.1:546-1385 GCF_022355385.1 Mustela nigripes
GACACTTGAGAATCACTACACCAGGCCCCTCCCCCAGAAGATCAACAAGAAATCCAGCCAAGACCAAGTTCACCTACCAAGGAGTGCGGTTTCAATACCCAGGAGAGCAGCAGAATTCCAGAGGAGGAGAAAGCAAAGCACGGAACTCATGGCTTTCTCCCTATGATTTGTTTTAGTATTGCAGTTCAATTAATTTTTTTCTTTTTCATTTTTTTTTTCTCGCCTCTGGTAAAATTTTTTTTTAACTTTTACCCTTTTCTTTTTTAAAGTTTTTTAACTAGTTTATCTAATATATATATTATTTCTTTTTTATATTTTTCTTTATTTGTTATCGTTTTTTAAAATTCTTTTCTTTTCTTTTTTTTTTTTTTTGTTTCTTTCTTCCTTTTTGAACCTCTTTTTATCCCCTTTCTCCCCCCTCACAATTTCGGATCTCTTCTGATTTGGTTAAAGCATATTTTCCTGGGGTTGTTGCCACCCTTTTAGTATTTTACTTGCTCCTTCATATACTCTTATCTGGACAAAATGACAAGACGGAAATATTCACCATCAAAAAAAGAACAAGAGGCAGTACCGAAGGCTAGGGACCTAATCAATACAGACATTGGTAATATGTCAGATCTAGAGTTCAGAATGACAATTCTCAAGGTTCTAGCAGGGCTCGAAAAAGGCATGGAAGATATTAGAGAAACCCTCTCGAGAGATATAAAAGCCCTTTCTGGAGAAATAAAAGAACTAAAATCTAACCAAGTTGAAATCAAAAAAGCTATTAATGAGGTGCAATCAAAAATGGAGGCTCTCACTGCTAGGATAAATGAGGCAGAAGAAAGAATTAGCGA
>NW_026753061.1:0-1384 GCF_022355385.1 Mustela nigripes
TGGAGGGGAGATGAACTGTGAGAGACTGTGGACTCTGAGAAATAATCGGGGGGCTTTGGAGGGGGGCGGGGTGGGAGGGTTGGTGAGCCTGGTGGTGAGTATTATGGAGGGCACGAATTGCATGGAGCACTGGGTCTGGTGCATAAACAATGAATTCTGGAACACTGAAAAGAAATTAAAAAAAAAAAAAAAAGATTGCTTCAGCTATTTAGGGTCTTGGTTGTTCCAGACTGATTTTCACATTGTTTTATTTTGATTTAAAAATACTGCTTGGTACTTGATAGGGATTTCATTTAATCTACAGATAGCTTAAGGTAATACAGACATTTAACAAATCTTATTTATTTCAATCTATGAGCAAAGAGTGTCTTTCAAATTATTTCCATTTTTTTTTTTTTTTTTATCTACTGTATACACATTTTAGGAGACAGATCTTTCACTTTCTTGGTTAAATTTATTCCTAAACACTTTATTCCTTTGATGCAATTATAAATGGAATTATTTTCTTAATCCTTTTGGTAGTTTGTTAAAAATGGAAAGAAACGGTATAGATTTTTGTGTATTGATTTTATGCTCTGCAATTTTACTGAAGTTATTTATAAGTTCTCACTTTTTTTGGTAAAATCTTTAGGGTTTTCTAAATATAAAATCAGAGGTTCTGCAAAAAAATAAATAAAATCTGAATACATTATAGTTTTACAGTAATAAGTAAAGTGTTGTTATTTATTAATCAACCTTTGCAAAATAACAAAGTTTTTGTCTGACAGAGCAAGTGAACCAAAATAAAGAAAATTAAATAACAGATTTAATACACATTTCATGATCCTCAAGACTGTGTCACAATTACCAAAATCTCATTATGTAGATGACAATAATTTTAAATAGGTCTACATTTATCTTCTGAATATACTTCTCACTGTTATCTTTATTGTTTGTAGATCTCTTATATATGGATATACATATGTAGCGAGAGAGAAAAATAGAGAGACCTCAATATATAATCAGAGATCTACAGAACAATAAAGATCTAAAAATTATATTTGTCTAATCAGGTTCTCCTTACTAAGTTTGTTTTTATGGGTAGGGAAATGGCAGTGTCAGTTCAGTGGGAGGAAAGGTGGAAAAAAGAACTCATGTTCACCAACAATCATTGATAAACAGTATCCTACAGTGGATAACCTCAAGGATATTCTTCTCTTCTCAACCACCATCTGTGTGACAGTTCAGCAGAGCTCAACACTTTGCAAGGCTTGGTATAAACTCTGTGAGTTTTAGCATTCTATAAATGTCTACCTTTTTAGAAAAATGACCAAAGTAGGTTAGGTGTTACTATAGAGCATGCTGAATTATTCATGATAATTTAAATGTTGAAGCCTTGTTAAAA
>NW_026753062.1:0-1384 GCF_022355385.1 Mustela nigripes
GTATTATTGTCGATGTATTTCTTTGATTTTGTTATTAATTGGTTTATATAGTTGGCTGCTCCCATGTTAGGGGTATAGATATTTAAAATTGTTAGATCTTCTTGTTGGACAGACCCTTTGAGTATGATATAGTGTCTTTCTTCATCTCTTATTATAGTCTTTGGCTTAAAATCTAATTGATCTGATATAAGGATTGCCACCCCAGCTTTCTTCTGATGTCCGTTAGCATGGTACATTGTTTTCCCCCCCTTACTTTAAATCTGGAGGTGTCTTTGGGTCTAAAATGAGTTTCCTGTAGGGAGCATATTTATGGGTTTTGTTCTTTTACCCATTCTGATACCCTGTGTCTTCTGATTGGGGCATTTAGCCCATTTACATTCAGGGTAACTATTGAGAGATAAGAATTTAGTGCCATTGTATTGCCTATAAGGTGACTGTTACTGTATATTGTCTCTGTTCCTTTCTGATCTACTACTTTTAGGGTGTGTTTTTACTTAGATGACCCTTTTCAATATTTCCTGTGAAGCTGGTTTGGTGTTTGCAAGTTCTTTCAGTTTTTGTTTGTCCTGGAAGCTTTTTATCTCTCCTTCTATTTTCAATGATAGCCTCGCTGGATATAGTATTTTTGGCTGCATGTTTTTCTCGTTTAGTGTTCTGAATATATCATGCCAGTTCTTTCTGGCCTGCCAGGTCTCTATGGATAAGTCCACTGCCAATCTAATATTTTTACCATTGTATGTTACAGACTTCTTGTCCCTCGCTGCTTTCAGTATTTTCTCTTTGTCACTAAGACTTGTAAATTTTACTATTAGATGATGGGTGCAGACCTATTCTTATTGATTGTGAGGGGGCTTCTCTTTACCTCCTGGATTTTGATGCTTGTTCCCTTTGCCCTATTAGGGAAATTCTCTACAATAATTCTCTCCAATGTACCTTCTGCTTCCCTCTCTCTTTCTTCTTCTGGAATCCCAATTATTCTAATGTTGTTTCGTCTTATGGTATCACTTATCTCTCAAATTCTCCCCTCATGGTCCAGTAGTTGTTTGTCTCTCCTTTGCTCAGTTTCTTTATTCTCTGTCATTTGGTCTTCTATATCACTAATTCTTTCTTCTGCCTCATTTATCCTAGCAGTAAGAGCCTCCATTTTTTATTGCACCTCATTAATAGTTTTTTTTTTTTATTTCAACTTGGTTAGATTTTAGTTCTTTTATTTCTCCAGAAAGGGCTTTTATTTCTTCCAACAGGGTTTCTCTAATATCTTCCATGCCTTTTTCGAGCCCAGCTAAAACTTGAGAATCGTCATTCTGAACTCTAGATCTGACGTATAACCCATGTCCATATTGATTAGGTCCCTAGCCTTCGGTACTGCTTCTTGTTCTTTTTT
>NW_026753063.1:0-1384 GCF_022355385.1 Mustela nigripes
CACTGAAGTTTTGGTGCCCTGGTTCCAAAGCCCAAGCACTTTCTCTCACATCTCCATTGCCTGGAAGGGACTGTAAATTTCTCCTGATTTTGGCATCAAATATGACTTTAGTCTTTGCTTGAGAGAGCCTCCTGTGGGGACACATGCCAGGTACAACACATCAGGCCCAGTCCTTGCTCAGCATTCAAGTACATTTAGCATCCAGTGGGTATTTCCCACACTGATGCTTCACTGTTTCTCCTTCCATCACTCACAAACACTTTTTTGATTACAGGCATTTTCAGAGTTAATCCTCCCATAGTCTTCATAGTCTGGAGTTCTGGAGCAGTGTTCCTTGCTGTGGCAGTCAGGCCCTGGGGCAGTCACATCCCACATTCATCTCTGGAAAGAGTTGAGGAAAATTCGCTCCAAATTTCCCCAATTGGGATCTAACATTTCACCTCAGATAATGTTGCCAAAAGTGGAAATGCAGTTGCCTTTTGGGTAATCTGTCTTCTTCAACTGGGCCAGCTATTGTTTCTGTGTGATTATCAGAAGACCCTATTCTTTAGGGATTGAGCATTAAGGTGGGCACCTGGCTTCCTTACAAAGAGGAAGAAAGAATGGGCTATGTGTTGCAAGTTGGACGAAGAAAAGGTCAGTGATGGGAGAGGAAAAACACCACCTAGATTTCTGCCAAAATGACCACTTAAAATAGGCTCTTGCTTGCTTATGTGGACCTTTTTTTTTTTAAGATTTTACTTATTTATCTGACAGACAGAGACCACAAGTAGGCAGAGAGGCAGGCGGAGAGAGAGAGAGAGAGAGAGAGAGAGAGAGAGAGAGGAGGAAGCAGGCTGCCCGCTGAGCAGAGAGCCCGATATGGGGCTCGATCCCAGAACCCTGAGATCATGACCTGAGCCAAAGGCAGAGGCTTAACCCACTGAGCCTCCCAGGCGCCCCTATGTGGGATCTTTTGAAGGAAACAAACTTAGGTCATCATTTTGAATAAATATAAAATGAGACAAATTATGGTTTGGATTTTCCTTTTTGATCATGTATATGTATGAAATATCTTGCATTTGAATGGACTTTGTTTGCCCTGTCAGCGTCAATGTTTCCCTCCACAAAACAAAACCTGAGACAGCTAGACTGATATATATCACTTATTCTCTCCAGAAACTCCTAGAAATCCATAAACTCTAGATTATTGTTCCCAAGCCATAAACAGGGAGACTCTAAGGATCATGAAGGTTACCTGGTGGACTCCATGGGTTAATGCAGCACTCAGAGCCAAAGACTGGACCTTATGAAGAAAAAGATTCCTGAGAGCATAAGGAAGACACCAGGCACATCAGACCATGAGGTAGATGAAGGGTCTAAGGTTTCAAGATCAGAAGACTCA
>NW_026753064.1:0-1384 GCF_022355385.1 Mustela nigripes
AGGGCCCCAGTACCACCGCTTCATTCCAAGGTCTCCATAGACACAAAATCATATTAGGACATATCCACGGGAGAGTCCATTTCAACTCAGCCTCCACGGTTGCTCCCCCAGATCCATCAGATCTAACCTGTCTTGTTGCTTAGAGACAATTGGAATGCGAGGTGGGCTACCCAGCCATCCATCCTTAGATTCCTGCTCGGAATCGTTGTCCTGGAGCCAACCAACAGGACTCAATTGTCCTGCAGAAGAATCTTTGCAGGTGGGAGCTTCTCACAACTCCCATCGTGGGATAAGCCCCATGGCCTCGTGATCCACCCCCCCCTTCATGAAGGGGTCATCAGGGACAGAATGTCCAACCTGATCGATCGTCTGATCCTCGCCCTGACTTCAGATGCACGAGATCTCGATTCAGGTCTGTAGATTGTGCCTGCCATATCCTCACCCAGAAATCTAGGCATAGATTGGGTTCTCAGGCCTCCGTACTCAGACTACTGGCCCATAAGCCCTCCAGTTTGACAATCCAGAACTACAATGAGCACTCTGCCTGCCCTCCAGAAGAAAAACATGCCCTCTGGGGCTACCCAGAAACCCCAAATGAGGATCAACGGGGCACACCATTCTGCTGTACCCCAAATATATAGGCTGACCAGGGCACTAATGCCCTTTGTGACACAGCCTGAGCCTGCACCTCCTGGCCCCACCCAGACAGCTGGCCGCACACTGAGCACATCGGACCCGCCATGGCCTTAGGTCGTCATCTCTTCTCAACCTCGGTTTTCAGGGTTCAGAACCTAGACCTTATCTCCAATCACGGCCCGGGTTTGAAAATGATGCAGAAATCAGAACTCTTTCCCCATGGCAAGAAACCTTGTGTTTGGCATGTTGTCCAAGGTTCATTGTCGTTGAAACCAGTGTGGCCCATGAGGCCCCGCCCATGCTTGTGGGCCACATTGGTCACAAACACACACTGTGACCCTCAGCCTGAGCCCAGTCCTCAGGTAAGGCCTCTCAGTGGCTGGATGGAGAGACAGCATATTGGGCTTGCCATGCCCCTAGACTCCAATTTTTAACCATAGTTCTGGTTGTCCCTTCCCTCTTCCCCAGGGCTCTGCTTTGGAATTCCTCTTTTGGTGGGAAACCTGAGGTAACAAACCTCAAAGGAGTCCTCCCATCCCACAGATTGACGAAAAACAATTGGGATCGTGCCAAATCCACAGAGAGCAACATTCGTTCATGGCCCATGATGCCTCCCCAACATTCCACGGCCATTGCTGATACAAAATCCAGAGACAAAAGCCTGAGCACGCGCCTCAGACTCGCTCATTCTACATATCCTGAAGAGTTATTCTGATAAGAACCTACAAGGCACTCGAAGGCACCCAAA
>NW_026753065.1:0-1384 GCF_022355385.1 Mustela nigripes
GCTATGGGAGCACAGAAGAAGGCACTAAAATCTCACCAATATATTTGCAGACTGTGTATTTTCTAGATTTTTTATAGTCATGGAATCACACAGTATATACTATTCATTGCCTGGCTTTTCTTTTCTCAGCATCATTACTTTGAGAATCTCCAATTGTAAATAGTTCATTTTGATGTTGAATAGTAATCTCTTTAATGAATAGATCATAATTTATCTTTGCTCTATTGATGGACATTGATGAACATTTCCACTGTCTTCAATTCTTAAAAATAAAGCTGCTATGAAATTCATATACAAGTCCTGGTATGAACATAGGGTTTGTTTCTCTTTGTTACATGCCTAGAAGTAAAATGGCTATTTGTGTAACTGCAACATATTTTGCATTTAAAAAAAATTTTCAAACTATTTTCCAAAGTGGTGGTTTCATGATATATGCCAACAACACTTTAGATTTTTTGTTGCTTCCCAATCTATCTCAGACCAAGTACAATTAGCCTTTCTAATTTTAGCCATTCTAATAGATATGTAAGCATGTCTCATTATGATTTTAATTTGTATTTCTTTAATGTCTAAATGTTTAGAAATGTGTCATGTGCTTATAAGCCATCCATATCCTTTTGGTGACACGACTCTTCAATAATTTTCTTCACATGTAAAATTGGATACTCTGTTTGGTTATTAGTAAGTTTTTTTATTTTATTTATTTTTTAATAATCAGAGTAGATGTCCATTATCAGATATATAATTTGCAAATCCCTTCTCTATCTTTACGGTTTCTCAGTGGAGCTTTGAAAGCTGTGTCTTTCAAGAAATATGCTACTTCTTTCCTGGTACACGGAGGTATGACTAGAACATTATCAATGTTGACCTTTGCAAGAAAATCATGGCTTAAGATATATGTAGTCTGCGGTTGTTGGGAGTGTTCTGTAATATCAAGCATATCTAGTTAGTTGATAATTTTGTTCAAGTCTTACATATCTTAACAATTTGATGACCATTTGTCTATATAATATTAAAATAAGGGTGTTGAAATTTTTTTCCATTTCTCTTCTAAGGTAGAAGTTACGATTTTTGTTCTTAGTTTTTCCCTATATATCCCCAAATCTGTTATTAAGTATTAAAAGTCAAGAATTATTATACACCCTGATGAATTCATCCTTTTACTCTTCTGTAATTTTGACTTGATCTTTATGTCTGATAATGAAATATGCTTTAAAATCACTTTTCATTATCTTGATATAACCACCAAAGTTATAGTGTGATTAGTGTTAATATAGCATATTTTATCTTTTACTTTATAGCACTTCTATATTTAATCCTGACAAAGAAACAAAACAGCTTTTTAACTCTGGAAGCATCTTTTTAAATTATCTTTTTTTTTTTT
>NW_026753066.1:0-1384 GCF_022355385.1 Mustela nigripes
AGTACATGCTCCAATCTTTTGATATCTTAACATTGTGTCATACTGACTTCTTTAATAGTAGATTTTCTGAATGAAATTTTAGCTGTGTAGGTCTTCTCTATTTTATTTTGAACTTGCTTTCATTTCAAAAACTTTATATTTATTTTCATAATCTGCTTTTATTTTGCTTTGTCTATTATCTATCTATTTATTTATTTATTTGCAAGCAAGAGAGAGTGAGCGAGTGAGAGCGCAGGGAGGGATAGAAAAAGAAGGGGAAAGAATCTTAAGCAGGCTCCAGGCTCAGCACAGAGCCCAACCCTGGGCTCTATTTCACAACCCTGACATCATGACCTGAGCCAAAATGAAAGAAATAAAATAAAATTAAGGTGTTAAAAAAAAGGAAAAAGAATTGGAGGTTTAATTAAGTGATCCACCCAGGCACCCCTGTGGTATCTTAAATTGGCTGTCATATCTTTAAAGTCCTAGAGTATCCATTTGGTTCATTTATAAAATCTTTCTCAATATCATTTTTTAGTTTCCGTTTTTTGTTCATTTGCTTCCCCTCTCATTTCTTTGAGCAGAGTAATCAAGCCATTTTACAATATTTATTGATCATTTTAATATCATACTTAATCCCATTTTGTCTATCAAATCTTGTTAATGGCTTTTCTTTGTGTGATTTGTTACATTTTGCTATGTTCAAGACATTATATTTGAAACTCTTATTGAGTAGGGAGGATTTTCTCTTATATCTGAGACTCTACAAGACAATCATACTCCAAATTCAGTGACTGACTTTCTCAGTTTACACAGAAGGCAAGGTAGGCTATAGTCTTACTTCTGCTTCTCCTTGTGCTTTGGGGATCTCAACTTAAATTTGGGTTGTACCAAAGTCCTCAAATTTTATTGCTGCTGGATTTTGAATTTTGTTTCTCTAGTATCAAGTGTCTGTTAAAAACACAGCTCAGTGTGTTTTAGCAGTTTCTAATGCTCTCATAGATAAAATGGCTTCAGGGCATATATCTCTAGACTCTCATTGTGTTTCATATTTTGGCCCATTAATCCCTGACTTATTTTTATAATCATTCTGATATTTTTAACTTTAAAAGCTATTTTGTCTGGATTTTTACGTTGTCTTAAGTAGGAGTTTTTAGATCACCATTACTAGAAGCAACAACAAATATACATGAAAATATCTGCAGTAGTTTATCAAATCTTTATGGCTTTGATCTTCCATAAGCCGAGGCATCCTTCTCTCAAATTTACCCTTTAAAACAACACAAGAATTGCTTCATTTAAGAACATGTTCAGGGATAACTCTTCCCCACTGTTCTTACCAACATTTCCCACACACTCTTTGCTACCCACACTTTGTTTATGAACTTTCATTAGGTATATCAGC
>NW_026753067.1:0-1384 GCF_022355385.1 Mustela nigripes
AGTGAGATGTACTTCTGGTTTAAACAGCCAACTGTCTCTTAAAAAGGACTTTTGTTTAAAGTCCTTTAAAAAACGTCATTTTAAAATAATATTATTTTTTTATTTTTTAATCCCATATGTTTACACTGATCCTGGAACTTTGTCATTTTGACCTTCTCTGCTGATTAAAATATTCTCTCAAAATGTCAGTTATTTGCAGGTACTTGCACTGTAGACATTCTTTACATATTTTTCAAAAATTCCATTCACGATTCTTAGTGAAAATCCCGGGAATCTAAAAGACTACCATTTGCTATTCATCGAACAGTTACTGTCTCCACTAAGTGACAGGGTTACAGAGAACGTGGGCTCACAAGAGATGTAGCCTTTTTTCCACTTTCTGCTACCATGTTCATTTCTATGTTACTCAGAGGAGCCTTCTTTGTAGAAACATATTATCCAATCTTTTATCAAGCTGAATTTAAATTCTGTCCCTTCATTCCCCACAACGCTTAAAAAGCCAAGAAAATTTTGTTCCATTTTTTAAGAACCCACAGATGGCATTTTTTAATGTTGCGTTTTTGAGTTTATCACTATTTATGTTACTTCTACTTCACAGATAAACAACTGCTAATGACAATGTGAACTTCCTACAAATGTGCAATCAAAATCCCTAGGTACACATTACTGAAGTTCTTCGTTCCCTTTAAACATTATTTCCCTCTTGATATGCATTCTTGTTTTGTATTATATTGCATTAAAAAATAAAAAAAATTGTTTTTTTTAACAGACTGCATTTTTTAGAGTAGTTTGGGGATCAAAGTAAAATTCCCTTTCCCCACATACACACAACCTTCCCCATTATCAACATCCTGTACCACGGTGATAATTTTTCACACTCACTGACCCTACACTGACATCATTATCACCCAAATTCCACAGTTTACATTAGAGTTCACTCTTGGTGGGGCTCCAGGGTGGCTCAGTGTGTTAAGGCTTCTGCATTCGGCTCAGGTCATAATCCTGGGATCGAGCCCCAGACCAGACTCTCTGCTTGGCAGGGAGCCTGCTTTCCCCCAACCCCTGCTTTCCCCGCCTGCCTCTCTGCCTGCTTTGATGCCTGTCAAATAAATAAATAAAATTTAAAAAAAACCTTTTCTCATAGAGTTCACTCTTGGTATAGTATCTTATGCATTTTGACAATTATGTAGCGATATATATCTAAAATATCATACATATCATACAGAACATTTTCACTGGCCTAAAAATCCTCTGTGCTCTGCCTGTTCATCCTCCTCCTCTCCTAACTGCTACAAACCGCTGACCTTTATACTATTTGCATAGTTCTGCCTTTTCTAGAAGGTCATATAGTTGGAACCTTGCAACATGAAGCTTTTTCAAATTG
>NW_026753068.1:0-1384 GCF_022355385.1 Mustela nigripes
GAAGAAGTCCGTTGTTCTGTTTTTGTTGATTTGTTTTGTTTTGTTTTTCAACCTCAGGTGTGCCACCAAATGAGGGATTCCAGAGTAGAGCCTTGGGGCGGGCAACTGGACAATGAGAAATCTGGTTAAAAATTGAGGCCTAGGGACATGTCAAGCCCATTAGGACATCTAATGGTCCAGCCACTGAGAGGACGTACTAGAGGACAGGACTCACGCTGAGGGTGACAATGCGTGTTTATGCCCTCGTCGCACACAAGAATGGGCGGGGCCTCAGGGTGAATGCTGGTTTCTCCTACAGTGATCGTTGGACAACATGCCAACCACAAGGTTTCTTGCCATGGGTAAGGAAGAGTTCTAATTTCTGCATCACAGTCACCCCTGGGCAGTGATTGGAGATAAGGTCTAGGTTCTGAAGCCTGAAAACTGAGGTAGGGAAGAGATGATGACCTAAGGCCATGGCGGGTCTGATGGGCTCAGTGTGTGGTCAGCGATCTGGGTGTTGGTCACGGGGTTCGGCCTCAGGTAGTCAAACCGTGCATTAGTGCCCAGGGTAGACTATATATTTTGGGTGCATTCGTGTGCCGTATAGTTTATTAACTGAAGAACTCTTTAGGATATGAAGAATGAGCGAATCTGGGGCGCGTGCTCAGGCTTTTGTCTCTGGATTTTGTGTCAGCGATGGCCGTGGAATGGTGGGGACGCCTCTTGGGCCATGGACGAATCTTGCTCTCTGTGGACTTGGCCGATCCCAATTGTTTTTCGTCAATCGGTGTGATGGGAGGACTCCTTTTAGTTTTGTTACCTCAGGTGTCCCACCAAAAGAGGAATTCCAAAGTAGAGCCCCGGGGAAGAGTGAAGGCACAACCCGAACTATGGTTAAAAATTGGGGCCTAGGGGCATGGCAAGCCCAATATGCTGTCTCTCCATCCAGCCACTGAGAGGCCTTACCTGAGGACTGGGTAAAGGCTGAGGGTCACAATGTCTGTTTCTGACCAAGGTGGCACGCAACCATGGGCGGGGCCTCATGGGCCAAACTGATTTCAAGTACACTGAAACTTGGACAACATGCCAAACACAAGGTTTCTTGCCATAGGGAAAGAGTTCTGATTTCTGCATCATTTTCAAACCCGGGCCGTGATTGGAGATAAGGTCTAGGTTCTGAAGCCTGAAAACCGAGGTTGAGAAGCCCAGACGACCTAAGGCCATGGCGGGTCCGATGTGCTTAGAGTGCGGCCACTGTCTGGTTGGGGCCGGAGGTCCAGGCTCAGGCTGTGTCAGAAAGGGCAATAGTGCCCAGGTCAGCCTATATATTTGTGGTACAGCCGAATGGCATGCACGTTGATCCTGATTTGGTGTTTCTGGGTAGCCCCAGAGGGCAATGTTT
>NW_026753069.1:0-1384 GCF_022355385.1 Mustela nigripes
AATGGGCAGAAGATATGGACAGACACTTCTCTAATAAAGACATACAAATGGCTATCAGACGCAAGATAGCCATCACTAGCCATCAGAGATATTCAAATTAAAACCACATTGAGATATCACCTTACACCAGTTAGAATGGCCAAAATTAGCAAGACAGGAAACAACATGTGTTGGAGAAGATGTGGAGAAAGGGGAACCCTCTTACACTGTTGGTGGGAATGCAAGTTGGTGCAGTCTCTTTGGAGAACAGTGTGGAGATTCCTCAAGAAATTAAAAATAGAACTTTTTCATCATTATAGTCATATTCCATCCCTTCATTGTGTGTACCCTTATATATGTTTTTCCTTCTTTAAAATTTTGGGAGGTAGTTTCTTCTAAAAGATCAAAATACTCCCCAAAATAAGTTGGTGACCCTGTTCTATTCACCAGCCTAATATATATATTTCTTCTGTTTTATATTTTTTCCCTTTTTTTAAAAATTTTCTTTCTTTTTTCTCTTTCCTGAACTTCTTTTTGCCCCCTTTCTTCTTCCCACAATTTGAAGTCTCTTCTGATTTGGTTAAAGCACATTTTCCTAGGGCCTTTGCCACCTTTTTAGAATTTTACTCGCACCTTCATATATTCTTATCTGGATAAAATGACAAGATGGAAAACTCAGCACAAAAATAAGAACAAGAGGGCGCCTGGGTGGCTCAGTGGGTTAAGCCACTGCCTTCAGCTCAGGTCATGATCTCAGGGTCCTGGGATCAAGTCCCACATCGGGCTCTCTGCTCAGCAGGGAGCCTGTTTCCTCCTCTCTCTCTCTCTCTGCCTGCCCCTCTGCCTACTTATGATCTCTCTGTCAAATAAATAAATAAAATCTTTAAAAAAAAATAAGAACAAGAGGCAGTATCAAATGTTAAGGACCTAATCAATATGGAAATTGGTAATATGTCAGATCTAGAGTTCATAATGATGACTCTCAAGGTTCTAGCCAGGATCAAAAAAGGCATCGAAGGTATTAGAGAAACCCTGTCTGGAGAAATAGAAGCACTTTTTGGAGAAATAAAAGAACTAAAATCTAACCAAGTTTAAATAAAAAAAAAAAAAAGCTATTCATGAGGTGCAATCAAACATGAAGGCTCAGGCAGGTGTTTGTGCAGATTCCCTGGAGTGTTTTCAGTTTGGTCCAGTTCAGAAGTTCCCGGTTCCACCTGGTTTTACAAGACCATGCCCGTGGGAGCGGAGTCTTGTGACAGAAGAGCGGGCAAAAGCCAGCATGCAGTAGGAGGCAGAAACTCCTCCCGCCTTCTGTCCAACTGAGGCAGGTCAAGGGAGGAGGAGTCAAGATGGCGGAGAAGTAGCAAGCTGAGACTGCTTCAGCTAGCCGGAGATCAGCGAGATA
>NW_026753070.1:0-1384 GCF_022355385.1 Mustela nigripes
GAGAGGCAAGGAGTCCTGCTTCATGACTGTGAGCCTTGTGTCTGCCTGATGTCAGTTACATTTGTTCTGGGAAATTTGCTGCTTCATTGCTGTTGGCCTCACAACAGGATCACAAAATACTTCAAGGTCATGTACAGTGTCCTCTGGAATGAAGTGGAGGAAACCCTATTTCCTGCTAGAATCAGTTGAGCTTCTGGTACAAAAGGTCACTATTGGCTACAACCTCTTGTGTGGCTCTGGAACTCTCTGAGGGAACTGGTCCAACCAGACATGGGTGTGGAGCAGGAATTGGCCTGTCGTTAATTTACTTGGCCTCGTGCTGATGAATAATAATGACTTATATGTCATAGATTTTTATCTGATGGGAGCATAAAAGGTTTTAAATCCCCATACTCCCATCAACTCTTTTGCAACTAACTGAAACTTAAAACACTGGCATTTTTCCTCCCTATTGTTGCTTAAGATAGCTATTTAATAGAAAATACGTAGAAATGTCTGGATGGAGATAACACTTCAACTGACTTGATAATAATCAGATTCCTGCATCCCTTCCTTCAAATCACTGAGGACAATTGTTCAGATTGATAGTTTTACATTGTATGTCTCCGTGTAGTTAACCCAATCTCATCATTGTTATTAAGTATAAAACCTCCCCAAGACCCATTTCTCCACCTCCTCCTCTTATCGCTTTGTTTTTCCTTGTGAGAAACCCACTGCTGCCTATAGACTTAATCGGGTAATAAATGTGTTGTTATAGCCAATAATCTTTTTTTTTTTTTTTTTTTTTTTTTTAATATCCAGTGTCAGTATCAATTCCCCACCTTAGGTCATGAGTGTCCTATTACTTCTGACCTCCAAACTTCAGTGTGTTATCACTTATATTGATCATTTGGTTTTTTGCCTATGGGAGATAGTCTTATTTGAGTTTCTACATGTCTTAATGGTGAGCCAAGACTGCAAGTCTCTATTACCCAGGCCATCTCTGATGTTTGTTTATGCAGCTGGGAAGCTGCGAGATGAGGTAATATTTGGGCATAGAGCATAGTAGCTTGCTTCTTGCTAAAAAAGAAATGGATTCCTCAAGCTCCACTGATGCTTGCTGTGTTGCAAATAACAAAGTCATTTGTTTCTGACCCAAGATCTTGTGTCTTCTGCTAAGCACCTGGAAAACTACTATAGGCTAAATTTATAGCCTATACATGGAATAAAACCAAATCCATATCCGCAGTCTATACCACCTTGATTGCTTTTATGTATGTGCTTTTGCCCCCAAATAGTAAGCCCTTCAAGATCAAGAGTCTGAGTCCTCTTTGTACTGCCTTTCATAAACTTCAATAAACATTCAGGAAGTGTTCAGTGGCTATGGTGATATCAACTTATATCA
>NW_026753071.1:0-544 GCF_022355385.1 Mustela nigripes
TTTCGGGTCATAGGTATGGCAGGACTGATCTACAGACCATGAGGAGAACTCTTTGGGATATGAAAAAGGGCTAGTGTGAGGCCCTGCTCAAGTTTTTGTCTCTGGATATCGTGTCACTCATGGACGTGAAATTTCCGGATGACTTCACGGGAAATGGACGAGCCTTACTCTCTGGGTCTTTGGCCCTGTCCAAAGAGCTTGGGGTCATTCCGTGTGATGGAAGAAGTCCGTTGCTCTGTTGTTGTTGATTTGTTTTGTTTTGTTTTTCAACTTCAGGTGTCCCACCAAATGAGGGATTCCAGAGTAGAGCCCTGGGGAGGAGCGACTGGACAACCAGAAATCTGGTTAAAATTTGGGGCCTAGAGACATGTCAAGCCCATTATGACATCTAATGGTCCAGCCACTGATAGGAGGTACTAGCGGACAGGACTCACGCTGAGGGTCACAATGCGTGTTTATGCCCTCGTCGCACTCAAGAATGGGCGAGGCCTCAGGGTGAATGCTAGTTTCTCCTACACTGAACGTTGGACAACATGCCAACCAC
>NW_026753071.1:644-1384 GCF_022355385.1 Mustela nigripes
CACAAATATTGGGATGGCCTCAGGGACTTTGGAGGTTTATACTCCTAATACGGTTCTGGCGATTGAAATGGGCAGATACAATTCCCTTGGAGAGGGCAAGCACAGTCTTCAGGTGTGGCTCCAGGGGCCTGAGCCTGTAGGGTGTGTAGGCCAGGGCTGTTTGGACAGTTGTCTGAAAACACAAACTCGGCTTACATTTCGGGTCATAGGTATGGCAGGACTGATCTACAGACCATGAGGAGAACTCTTTGGGATATGAAAAAGGGCTAGTGTGAGGCCCTGCTCAAGTTTTTGTCTCTGGATATCGTGTCACTCATGGACGTGAAATTTCCGGATGACTTCACGGGAAATGGACGAGCCTTACTCTCTGGGTCTTTGGCCCTGTCCAAAGAGCTTGGGGTCATTCCGTGTGATGGAAGAAGTCCGTTGCTCTGTTGTTGTTGATTTGTTTTGTTTTGTTTTTCAACTTCAGGTGTCCCACCAAATGAGGGATTCCAGAGTAGAGCCCTGGGGAGGAGCGACTGGACAACCAGAAATCTGGTTAAAATTTGGGGCCTAGAGACATGTCAAGCCCATTATGACATCTAATGGTCCAGCCACTGATAGGAGGTACTAGCGGACAGGACTCACGCTGAGGGTCACAATGCGTGTTTATGCCCTCGTCGCACTCAAGAATGGGCGAGGCCTCAGGGTGAATGCTAGTTTCTCCTACACTGAACGTTGGACAACATGCCAACCAC
>NW_026753072.1:0-1384 GCF_022355385.1 Mustela nigripes
GGGGGGGTGGATCACGAGGCCTTGTGTGTTTTCCCACGACGGGAGTTGTGAGAACTCCCAACTGCAAAGATTCTTCTACAGGACAATTGAGACCTGTTGGTTGGCTCAAGGACAACATTTCAGAGAAGGGTTCTAAGGACGGATGGCTAGGTAGCCCACCTCGCATTCCAATTTTCTCCAAGCAAGAAAACAGGTTAGATCTGCTGGATCTGGGGGAGCACCCGAGGAGGCTGAGTTGAAATGGACTCTCCCGTGGATGTGTCCTAATATGATAATATATCTATGGAGTCCTTGGAATGAAGCGGTGTCCCTGGGGCCCTGAAGGGTTATACTAAAGAGAGGCTTTCACACAGCTCCATCATGCAAGTTTCCCATGTGTAGATGAGATTTGTTCTGATGGATGAGTCAAGAAACAGCCATATGCTGTGATTGAAATCCAGGCCTCTGAGGAGAGATCACTGGAAACCAAAGCAATGGATCCGAAATGTGCCTAGGGGTCTGTTCATTCCTTTTTACCTCTGGGGGCATCAGTCTACGGGTCTGAGAGCCGGTAGGTGCTCAGATGTTCCCAGATAGCCACTGTTTGTCCTGGGAAGCCACAAATATGGGATGGCCACAGGGACTTTGGAGGTTTATCCTATTAGTAGGATTGTGGCCACTGGAGTGGGCACATACAATTCCCTTGGAGAGGGCAAGCACAGTCATCTGGTTTGGTTCCAGGGGCCTGAGCCTGTAGGGTGTGTAGGTCAGGACTTTATGGATTGTTGTATGAAAACCCAAACTCGTTTTATGTTTCAGGTCATAGGTATGGAAGGACTGATCTACAGACCATGAGTAGAACTCTTCGAGATATGAAAAAAATGGCGAGTGTGAGGCTCTTGCTCAAGTTTTTATCTCTGGATATCGTGTCACACATGGTCGTGAAATTTCCGGGTGACTTCATGGGAAATGGACGAGTCTTACTCTCTGGGGGTTTGGCCCCGTCCAAAGAGTTTGGGGTCATTCTGTGGATGGAAAAAGTCCGTTGTTCTGTTGTTGTTGATTTGTTTTGTTTTGTTTTTCAATCTCAGGTGTCCCACCAAATGAGGGATTCCAGAGTAGAGCCCTGGGGAGGCGCGACTGGAAAACCAGAAATCTGGTTAAAATTTTGGGCCTAGGGACATGTCAAGCCCATTAGGACATCTAATGGTCCAGCCACTGAGAGGACGTACTAGAGGACAGGACTCACGCTGAGGGTCACAATGCGTGTTTATGCACTCGTCGCACTCAAGAATGGGCGGGACCTCACAATAAATGCCTGTTTCTCCTACACTGAATGTTGGACAACATGCCAACCACAAGGTTTCTTGCCATGGGTAAGGAAGAGTTCTGATTTCTGCATCAC
>NW_026753073.1:0-1384 GCF_022355385.1 Mustela nigripes
GCGCGGATCAGATGATCGCTCAGGTTCGACATTCTGTGCCTGATGGCACTCTCTTGAAGGGGCGGTGGATCACGGGCCATGTGGGTTTTCCAACGATGGGAGTTATGAGAAGCTCCCAACTGCAAAGATTCTTCTGCAGGACAATTGAGACCTGTTGGTTTTCTCCAGGACAAGTTTCCGAGCAGAGTTCTAAGGATGGATGTCTGAGTAACCCACCTCGCGTTCCAATTGTCTCCAACCAACAAGACTGGTCAGATCTGCTGGACCTGGGGGAGCAACCGAGGAGGCTGAGTTGAAATGGACTCTCCCGTGGATGTGTCCTAATATGATTTTGTGTCTATGGAGACCTTGGAATGAAGCGGTGGCATTGGGGTCCTGAAGGGTTCTCCTAAAGAGAGGCTTTCACACAGCTCCATCGTGCAAGTTTCCCATGTGTAGATGAGATTTGTTCTAATGGTGAGTCAAGAAACAGCCATATGCTGTTATTGAAATCCAGGCCTCTGAGTAGAGATGCCTCGAAACCAAAGCAATGGATCCGATAGGTGCCTAGGGGCCTGTTCGTTCCTTATTACCTCTAGGGATATCAGTCTACGGGTCTGAGTGCAGGTAGGTGCTCAGATGGGCTCAGTTTGCCCCTGTTTGTCCTGGCAAGCTACAACTATTGGGATGGCCTCAGGAATTTTGGAGGTTTATCCTCTTAGTAGGGTTGTGGCCATTGGATTGGGCACATACAATTCCCTTGGAGAGGGCAAGCAAAGTATCAGGTTTGGGTCCACGGGCCTGAGCCTCTAGGGTGTGTAGGCCAGGGCTGTTTGGACAGTTGTCTGAAAGCACAAACTCGGCTTATGTTTCGGGTCATAGGTATGGCAGGACTGACCTACAGAACATGAGGAGAACTCTTCAGGATATGAAAAAAGGGCGAGTGTGAGGCTCTTGCTCAAGTTATTGTCTCTTGATACCGTGTCACTCATGGTCGTGAAATTTCCGGGCGACTGCATGGGAAATGGACGAGTCTAAATCTGGGAGTTTGGCCCCGTCCAAAGAGTTTGGGGTTTTTCTGTGGGATGGAAGAAGTCCGTTGTTCTGTTGTTGTTGGTTTGTTCTGTTCTGTTTTTCAACCTCAGGTGTCCCACCAAATGAGGGATTCCAGAGTAGAGCCCTGGGGAGGGGCGACTTGACAACCAGAAATCTGGTTAAAAATTGGGGCCTAAGGACATGTCAATCCCATTATGACATCCAATGGTCCAGCCAATGAGAGGACGTACTAAAGGACAGGACTCACGCTGAGGGTCGAAATGCGTGTTTATACCCTCGTCGCTCTCAAAAATGGGCGGGGCCTCAGGGTGAATGCTGGTTTCTCCTACACTGAACGTTGGACAACATG
>NW_026753074.1:0-580 GCF_022355385.1 Mustela nigripes
AACCTGAGCCATCGTCTGATCCTCACCCTGACTTCAATCCACCAGATATCGGGTCAGGTCTGTAGATTCTGCCTGCCATGTCCTCACCCAGAAACCTAAGCCTAGCTTGTGTTCTCAGACTTCCGTCATCAGACTACTGGATCACAAGCCCTCCACTTTGGCAATACAGAACTACAATGCAACACTCTGCCTGCCCTCCAGAAGAAAAACATTGCCCTCTGGGGCTACCCAGATACCCCAAATGATGATCAACCTGCACGCCACTTGGCTGTACCCCAAATATATAGGCTGACCTGTGCACTGATGCCCTTTCAGACACAACCTGAGCCTGGACCTCCTGGCCCCACCCAGACAGCTGGCCGCACTCTGAGCACATCGAACCCGCCAAGGCCTTATGTTGTCATCTCTTCTCAACCTTGATTTTCAGGCTTCACAAACTATAACTTATCTCAAAACACTGCCCACTGTGGCAAATGATGCAGAAATCAGAACTCCATCCCCATGGCATTAAACATTGTGGTTGCCATGCTGTCCAACGTTCAGTGTAGTTGAAACCAGTGTGGCCCATGAGGCCCCGCCC
>NW_026753074.1:680-1384 GCF_022355385.1 Mustela nigripes
TCAACTCAGCGTCCTCGGTTGCTCCCCTAGATCCAGCAGATCTAACATGACTTGTTGCTAGGAGACAATTGGATTGCGAGGTGTGCTACCCATCCATCCATCCTTAGTACCCTGCTCAGAATCGTTTTCCTGGAGCCAACTAACAGGTCTCAATTGTCCTGCAGAAGAATCGTTGCAGTTTGGAGCTTCTCACAACTCCCATCTTGGGAAACCCCCATGGCCTCGTGTTCCACCCCCCCTTCATGAAGGGTCCATCAGGGACAGAACCTCAAACCTGAGCCATCGTCTGATCCTCACCCTGACTTCAATCCACCAGATATCGGGTCAGGTCTGTAGATTCTGCCTGCCATGTCCTCACCCAGAAACCTAAGCCTAGCTTGTGTTCTCAGACTTCCGTCATCAGACTACTGGATCACAAGCCCTCCACTTTGGCAATACAGAACTACAATGCAACACTCTGCCTGCCCTCCAGAAGAAAAACATTGCCCTCTGGGGCTACCCAGATACCCCAAATGATGATCAACCTGCACGCCACTTGGCTGTACCCCAAATATATAGGCTGACCTGTGCACTGATGCCCTTTCAGACACAACCTGAGCCTGGACCTCCTGGCCCCACCCAGACAGCTGGCCGCACTCTGAGCACATCGAACCCGCCAAGGCCTTATGTTGTCATCTCTTCTCAACCTTGATTTTCAGGCTTCA
>NW_026753075.1:0-1384 GCF_022355385.1 Mustela nigripes
CTCGGTTTCTCCCCCAGATCCAGCATATCTAACCTGTCTTGTTTCTTGTAGACAATTGGAATGCGAGGTGGGCTACCCAGCCATCTATCCTTAGAACCCTGTTCAGAATTGTTGTCCTGGAGCCAACCAACAGGTCTCAATTGTCCTGCAGAAGAATCTTTGCAGTTGGGAGCTTCACACATCTCCCATCTTGGGAAAACTCCCATGGCCTCGTTATCCACCCCCCCCTTCAAGAAGGGGCCATCAGGGACAGAATTTCCAACCTGAGCGATCGTCTGAATCTCGCCCTGACTTCAGATGCACGAGATCTCGATTCACTTCTGTAGATTGTGCCTGCCATATCCTCACCCAGAAACCTAGGCCTAGCTTGGGTTCTCAGATTTCCGTCCTCAGACTACTGGCCCACAAGCCCTCCAGTTTGGCAATCCAGAACTACAATGCAGCACTCTGCCTGCCCTCCAGAAGAAAAACATTGCCCTCTGGGGCTACCCAGAAACCCCCAATGAGGATCAACCTGCACGCCATTCGGCTGTACACCAAATATATACGCAGACCTGGGCTCTAATGCCCTTTCTGACACAGCCTGAACCTGGACCTCCTGGCCCCACCCAGACAGCTGTCCGCACACTGAGCACATCGGACCCGCCATGGCCTTAGGTCGTCATCTCTTCTCAATCTCGGTTTTCAGGCTTCAGAACCTAGACCTTATCTCCAATCACTGCCCGGATTTGAAAATGATGCAGAAATCAGAATTCTTTCCCCATGGCAAGAAACCTTGTGGTTGGCATGTTGTCCAAGGTTCACTGTAGTTGAAACCAGTGTGGCCCATGAGGCCCCGCCCATGCTTGCGGGCCACATTGGTCACAAGCACACATTGTGACCTGCAGCCTGAACCCAGTCTTCAGGTAAGGCCTCTCAGGGGCTAGATGGAGAGACAGCATATTGGGCTTGCCATGCCCCTAAGCCCCAATTTTTAACCATAGTTCGGGTTGTCCCTTCACTCTTCCCCAGGGCGCTGCTTTGGAATTCCTCTTTTGGTGGGACACCTGAGGTAACAAACCTGAAAGTAGTCCTCCCATATCCCACAGATTGACGAAAAGCAATTGGGATCGGGCCAAATCCACAGAGAGCAATATTCGTCGATGGCCCATGAGGCCTCCCCAACATTCCTCGGTCAACGCTGATACAAAATCCAGAGACAAAACCCTGAGCACGCGCCTCAGACTCGCTCATTCTTCATATCCTGAAGAGTTCTTCTGAAAAGAACCTACACGGCACTCGAAGGCACCCAAAATATATAGTCTAACATGGACACTAATGCACTGTCTGACAACCTGAGCCCGGACCTCGTGACCAACACCCAGACAGCTGACCGCACACTGAG
>NW_026753076.1:0-1384 GCF_022355385.1 Mustela nigripes
CACCAAAATGACTAGGAGGAGGAATGCCCAAAAGAAGAAAAATACAGAGGATGGACCTTCTGCAACAGAGCTACTGGCTATCAACATAGACAATATGTCAGAAAGAGAATTCAGGCTAACAATTATCCATGCAATAGCTAGGTTGGAGAAAGTTATGGATGACCAAATGGAATTGATTAGGGCCGAGCTGAAAGCAATGAGAGATGATGTGCACAATGTTAGGGCAGAGCTTAAAGCTACCAGGGCTGATGTTCACAATGCTCTTAATGAGTTCCAATTTAATCTAAATTCTCTCAAAGCTAAGGTAACTGAGACAGAAGATAGAATTAGTGATCTGGAGGACAAACAGATAGAGAGAAAGGATCAGGAGGAAGCCTGGAACAAACAGGTTAGAAACCGTGAAAACAGAATCAGGGAAATTAATGATGCCATGGGACATTCCAACATCAGAATTATTGGAATCCCTGAAGGGGAGGAGAAAGAAAGAAGTCTAGAAGATATAGTAGAACAAGTTCTTCATGAAAATTTCCAAATCTCGCAAATGGAACCAGCGTTCATGTACTAGAGGCTGAACGGTCTTCACCCAAGATTATACATTCCAAAAAAAATCATGACACCTGATAGTCAAATTAAGGAATCATAATTGTAGGCATAATCTCTTGAAAGCCGCTAGGACAAAGAGGCTTCTTACTTACAGAGGAAAGCCCATCAGAATAACGTCAGACCTGTACACAGAGACCTGGCAAGCCAGAAAGGGCTGGCAAGATATATTCAGGGCACTAAATGAGAAGAACATACAGCCAAGAATACTTTATCCAGCAAGACTGACATTCAAAATGGATGGAGAGATAAAGAGTTTCCAAGACCGGCAAGGCTTAAAAGACTATGCGACCACCAAGCGGGCACTGCAGGAAATATTAAGGGGGGGGGGTTGTATAAAAGAGGAAAAATCCTAAGAATAGCATTGAACAGAAATATAGAGACAATCTACAGAAAGAAAGACTTCAAAAGTAACATGATGTCAATAAAAACATATCTATCAATAATCACTCTCAAGGTGAATGGCCTACATGCTCCCATAAAATGGCACAGGGTTGGATAAAACGTCAGGACCCATCCATATGTTGTCTACAAGAGACCCATTTTGAACCTAAAGATACACCCAGACTGAAAGTGAAGGGATGGAGAAGCATTTTTCATGCCAATGGACCTCAAAAGAAGGCTGGGGTAGTGATTCTCATATCAGATAAATTAGATTTTAAACTAAAGACTGTAGTCAGAGATACAGAAGGGCACTACATAATCCTTAAAGGGACTATCCACCAAGGTGATCTAACAATTGCAAATATCTATGCTCCCAATATGGGAGCAGTCAATTACATCA
>NW_026753077.1:0-1384 GCF_022355385.1 Mustela nigripes
AATTTGGGTCCCTGAACTACCATGGTCAAGATAGCAAGATAGCTACTCACTAACTAGGAAAATCTACTGTGATTATTACATGAGTGAGAAACATTCTTCCATTGGGATAAGCCACTAAAATGTTGGGCCATATTATTAAAGTGGCTAGTACAGCTTTACCAATAAAGTATCCCGTGAAGAGATAGCTGTCCCTAACCACTCGTGTCTGAGCACACTTCATTTTATTCAGTGAGTACTCTGCCAACTGTCAGTGGAAGGGAAGTGTTAGTTGCATAACAACTAACGAGGTGATTTATCATGGGTGACTTTCAGAGTTAACCACATGTTAAAGTGAGAATTCTATTCAGTGCACGTGTGTCATCCACATCACTAGACCAGGAAGAATCTGAAAGTAAAAAGCAGAAGTATATCAAACCAATCCAGGCTTATTTTAATTAATCTATTATTAATAATAATACTTCATTTAAAATAAGACATTAAAATTTAATTTAAATCAGGTGGTATACCAGGACAGTAGTGGAAAACCAGTTTTGGCTGCTGGAGATAGAATTAACAATCACCTAGAAAACTTAATAATAACCTATACTAAGCAAAATAGGCTTCTTTTGTAAATATGAATAGATAATCAAAGATTACATCTGAGGAATACATGCAGAAGGAACAAGATGAACTAATAAAATACCTGAAATAAGTGAACAATAAATATTTGCTGATAAAGCGGACATTGAATTTAAAAATATTCAAGCATGACAATATGTACATTGTTTTCTTAACTGTCCAACATCAGCCAGATTTGACAAATGCTTGACTCTTTGAAAAACTACTTTGAAAATCAATCTAGTGCACTACAATGGTATTGGACTAGTTTGTGAATGAGTCCTCTATTTGTTCTTGTTGCGATTTGTTCAAAATCAGTTGTGGTCTTTACTCAAGTGTTCAATGAAGGGAAGACCAAAGAAACATAAAGCTTTGAAGTGTTTAGCAAATTGGAATTATTCAAAACAAAGTGTGTGAGTAAGAAGCCATTGAATTCATCACTACAAAAGCCAGGAAGGAAATGAACAAATCAAACAAGGAGAGCTCAAACAATGTATCTAATTTAATTTTGCAATTTTATAATTGTGTTTTGTAATTTCTTAACTTGGGAGAAGAATTTTTTGATGAGCTTCCATTTGGGGGATAAAGTTACATTCTGTAATGAAAGACCTATTATTTTGCAACACCTCCAATTGTTGGCCAAATATTGAAGATAATCAGAGATATTGAGAATTTATTTGATGAATTTTGTGCTATAAAATATTTTCTAAGAATGATAATATCAATAAAATAAAAAGAGACAGTAGATGAACATATATTGACTGAATTATTTAAATATTTCCATACA
>NW_026753078.1:0-1384 GCF_022355385.1 Mustela nigripes
TAATTGAGATTACTTAAAATGATAAACTTTACTGTATAGGGTTTTTTTAAAGTTTGCCACAGATTCAGATTCTTTTAAAATATATATCTATTTTGTGCAAAGAGAATGCACTGAGAAGTAAAAAGAAAGTGATATATCAGTGCTACCAACTAATGGCTATAATATCATCACCCTATTTATGAACAATGAAACAGTGTGCAAAATTTAAATAAATTCCTAGTTATTTTATATATTTAGAAATTTAAATAAATTCCTATTTATTTATTATTAAAGAAATTCCTCTAACAAACAGTATGTTATGAAGTTTGCTAGCAGCAAAGTGTTGTACTACATGGAAGTAATCAGAAAATAAGATCTAATATTCTGCTTTCAAGGGCGCCTGGGGGTCTCAGGGGGTTAAAATTCTGCTTTCAAGAAGCTATAACAGTAAGTACTGAGCATTAGCTATTATATGCTATGGATGAATAACTGAAATCTACATTTGAAACTAATGGTACACTATACGTTAACTAATTGAATTTTAAAAAGTTAATAAAAAAAACCTACTATTTTATAAAACAATATTCCCAAGAGGCTCTTTTGCTTTAAAATACTCACTTTGTAACGAGAGTCATTACTTTTGTCTAGCCAATTCTTACATCACTGTTTATCCCTTCCCTGCTTTATCCCTTCCCAGTATCAATAAAGGCTCACTTGGGTTACCTAGAAACCATGAGAAAGCTTGTAATAGATCTCGCTGGTTTTCACCAGCAATTTGACCACCATGTGCACAGGGAAGTCTATTGATAAAGGCTTTATTGCAATAAATTGCAAATACATGGATGATTTAGAATTCTCTTTCTTGAGGTCTTGTTTCATGAAAATAAATTTAGGGTGGCTTATTGGAATGGTTGTTATTAACATATTTTCATATTTCTAAGTACATGGAATAGTAAAATAGATTAATGAATGTGGCATTACTGACAACTGTCCTCATTTTGAAATCAAATTACAGTGTACTAAGATGAGGAAGCAAAGCAGATTTGGGATTATGAGTGAAATAATTTAAAAAAGTCTTAGGGGTATAATCAGACTATTGGGTAATTCAGTAGAAAAATGTCAACGGATTGAGATTCTGTGTTCCCTGATTTCAGAGAGAAGTTAAGGTAAATAAGTACCACGAGGAGACTAGGAAGCCAAACATAAGTGATAATTTTGTGCCGGGGTGTGTGTACATCTGTTTATCTTCTTGTTTTACCACTAAGGTTGCTCCTAGAGGAGAGTTTAAATATGTGTTGGAGCTAACCTCTGTGGATGACACAAGAAACCACATCCTACACCTCTCCCTGAAACACCCCTTATGATTTCAATGTAATTTGGTTTTTGCATTTTTAGAAATAACAAA
>NW_026753079.1:0-1383 GCF_022355385.1 Mustela nigripes
TACCCTTGATGAAAGCTAGGATGCAATTAAATACACTATTATGGTTACAATTCTGATATTTGAAATCCTCCGGTAGCTCCCTGTTCCCCTACAGTGTAGTACCTCACCTCCTTGGCATAGTATACAAACCATCTCAGCCCCAGTGTTAACCCCGGGGCTCAGCCTCCATCCCCAGGTGATGCTCTGAGATCAGCTGTCGGTTGTCATGAACTTGCTGTAGTTTCCCGAATGCACTGTGCTGCCTCCTGGCACTTTGAAACTTGACACACTCATCCTCACTCCTTGCTTTGCCCTGGTCTATCACCTCCCCTGAAAATCTGTTCCTAAGTGGCTTTTCCCAGCTCCAACCTACCCTTGGCAGTCTTTTATCTCCATGTGGTAAAGCCTGTCTCACTGCACCATGGACATGCCCGTTGTCCCATTGAGAAGAGAAAAGGGACAGTGAGGGCCCCCCATATTTGCAGCTCTAGTGCAGAGCCCAATGCCTGGCTTGCAGGAAATGCCAGATCATGAAGACAAACGGAGATCATCCTCTGGCTAAAACCAGCTCTTCTTTGCCTACTGCAGGATCTGGATCAATAAAGAGCAGCCAGTTATTATTGCTGTTTTTCTAGGGCTTTTTTCCCCATATATTTCCCAGGTCTTTACTCTTTTTATAGCACTTTAATTCAGGCTTCACCACTTCCTAGTCTGATCAGGTGAAATCATTTTCCTTCCCATACTCTCGATGTATTTCACACCTAGTAATTATTTTTTTAAAGATCTTATTTACCCATTTGACAGATCACAAGTAGGTAGAGAGAAAGACAGCGAGGGGGGGGGGATGCATGACCCCCACAGAGCAGAGAGCCGGATGTGGCGTTCCATCCCAGGACCCTGAAATCCTGACCTGAGCCGAAGGCAGAGGCCTAAAGCACTGAGCCACCCAGGAGCCCCATATCTGGTTATTTATAATCAACGTGGATTTGCTGCATCAAATACTTCTTTCTTCTTCAAATATAAATATGTTAATATATTGATCTAGTCACGCACATGTCTTAGGAGAATGTCATACCATTAGTAGCAAACTTGAAATCTTGGCCATTGGTTTTGATTTTTGTTTTGGTTTGATTTGGTTCGGGTTTTGTAATTTTAAAAATCCCTCCAGCCCTTGGCTCTGTGTGACCTGATTGGTTTCAGCTGTTTCTGCAACAAAGGTGTCCGGGCAGCGAAAACTCTCATTGTTTACAGTGGCGCCGCCTTCTGAACACTTTGTTTATAAAAAGTTTTTTATTTTTTTTTATTTATTTTTTTTTTGGCTATGGTAAATGTGGAACAACAATGAGGTATTTCAAAGAGGTGAACCACAGATAAATTTCTCTAAGGGTGGGGTGAGGGTTACTC
>NW_026753080.1:0-538 GCF_022355385.1 Mustela nigripes
TGTCATAATGGGCCTGACATGCCCCTAGGCCCCAATTTTTAACCAGATTTCTGGTTGTCCAGTCGCCCTCCCCAGGGCTCTACTCTGGAATCCTCATTTGGTCGGTCACCTGAGGTTGAAAAAGAAATCAAAACAAATCAACAACAACAGAACAACAGACTTCTTCCATCCCAAAGAATGACTCCAAAATCTTTGGACAGGGCCAAACCCCCAGAGAGTAAGACTCGTCCATTTCCCATGAAGTCACCCGGAATTTCTCGACCATGAGTGACACGATATCCAGTGACAAAAACTTGAGCAAGTGCCTCACACTCGCCCTTTTTTCATATCCCGAAGAGTTCTCCTCATGGTCTGTAGATCAGTCCTGCCATACATATGACCCGAAACATAAGCCGAATTTGTGTTTTCAAACAACTGTCCAAACAGCTCTGGCCTACACACCCTACAGGCTCAGGCCCCTGGAGCCAATCCTGACGACTGTGCTTGCCCTCTCCAAGGGAATTGTATGTGCCCATTCCAATGGCCACAACCAAACTAA
>NW_026753080.1:638-1383 GCF_022355385.1 Mustela nigripes
TGGCTCCAGGGGCCTGAGCCTGTGCTTGCCCTCTCCAAGGGAATTGTATGTGCCCATTCCAATGGCCACAACCAAACTAATAGGATAAACCTCCAAAGTCCCTGAGGCCATCCCAATATTTGTGGCTTCCCAGGACAAACAGGGGCAATCTGGGCCCATCTGAGCACATACCGGCACTCAGACCCATAGACTGATGTCCCCAGAGGTAAAAAGGAATGAACAGGCCCATAGTCACCTATCGAATCTATTGGTTTGGCTTCCAGGCATCTCTCCTCAGAGGCCTGGATTTCAATAACAGCATATGGCTGTTTCTTGACTCACCCATCAGAACAAAACTCATCTACACATGGGAAACTTGAACGATGGAGCTGTGTGAAAGCCTCTCTTTAGGAGAACCCTTCAGGGCCCCAGTGCCACCGCTTCATTCCAATGTCTCCATAGACACAAAACCATATTAGCACACATCAACGGGAGAGTCCATTTCAACTCACCCTCCTCGGTTGCTCCGCTGATCCAGCAGATCTAACCTGTCTTGTTGCTTGCAGACAATTGGAATGCGAGGTGGGCTAACCAGCCATCCATCCTTAGAACCCTGCTCGGAATCGTTGCCCTGGAGCCAACCAACAGGTCTCAATTGTCCTGCAGAAGAATCTTTGCAATTAGGAGCTTCTCACAACTCCCATCGTAGGAAAAACGTCATGGCCTCGTGATCCACCGCCCCTTCAAGAAGGGGCCATCAGGGACA
>NW_026753081.1:0-1383 GCF_022355385.1 Mustela nigripes
CGGAAGAATAAACATTGTTAAAATGTCTATACTGCCTAGAGCAATCTATACTTTTAATGCCATTCCTATCAAAATTCCACCAGTATTTTTCAAAGAGCTGGAACAAACAATCCTAAAATTTGTATGGAATCAGAAGAGACCCCCAATCGCTAAGGAAATGTAGAAGAAGAAAAACAAAACTGTGGGCATCACGTTGCCTGATTTCAAGCTTTACTACAAAGCTGTGATCACCAAGACAGCATGGAAATGGAATTAAATCAGACACAGAGACCAGTGGAACAGAGTAGAGAGCCCAGATATGGACCCTCAACGCTATGGTCAATTAATCTTCGACAAAACTGGAAAAAATATACAGTGGGAAAAAGACAGTCTCTTCAATAAATGATGCTGGGAAAACTGGACAGTTATATGTAGAAGAATGAGAATCGACCATTCTCTTACACTGTACACAAAGATAAACTCGAAATGGATGAAAGACCTCAACGTGAGACAGGAATCCATCAGAATCCTAAGGAGACATAGGCAGTAATCTCTTCGATATCAGCCACAGCAACTTCTTTCAAGATATGTCTCCAAAGGCAAAGGAAACAAAAGCAAAAATGAACTTTTGCGACTTCATCAAAATCAAAAGCTTCTGCACAGCAAAGGAAACAGTCAAGAAAACAAAGAGGCAACCCACGGAATGGGAGAAGATACTTGCAAATGACAGTACAGACAAAAGGTTGATATCCAGGATCTATAAAGAACTCCTCAAACTCAACACTCACAAAACAGACAATCATATTAAAAAATGGGCAGAAGATATGAACAGACACTTCTCCAATCAAGACATACAAATGGCTGTCAGACACATGAAAAAATGTTAATCATCACTAGCCATCAGGGGCATTCAAATGAAAACCACATTGAGATACCACCTTACACCAGTTAGAATGGCCAAAATTAGCAAGACAAGAAACAACATGTGTTGGAGAGGATGTGGAGAAATGGGAACTCTCTTACACTGTTGGTGGGAATGCAAGTTGGTGCAGTCACTTTGGAAAACAGTGTGGAGATTCCTCAAGAAATTAAAAATAGAGCTTCCCTATGACCCTGCCATTGCACTCCTGGGTATTTACCCCAAAGATACAGATGTGGTGAAAAAAGGGCCATCTGTACCTCAATGTTTATAGCAGCAATGGCCACGGTCACCAAACTGTGGATTGAACCAAGATGCCCTTCAACAGATGAATGGATAAGGAAGATGTGGTCCATATACACTATGGAGTATTGTGCCTCCATCAGAAAGGATGAATACCCAACTTTTATAACAACATGGATTGGACAGGAAGAGATTATGTTGAGTGAAATAAGTCAAGCAGAGAGAGTCAATTATCATATGGT
>NW_026753082.1:0-1383 GCF_022355385.1 Mustela nigripes
TGAAGATGTATCAAAACCTCCAGTTAGGAGAATCCTTCAGGGCCTGTGTGCCACTGCCCCATTACAAGGTCTCCATAGACACAAAAACACATTAGGACCCATCCACAGGAGAGTCCATTTCAACTGAGCGTATTCGGTTGCTCCGCGAGATCCAGAAGATCTAACTTGTCTTGTTGCTAGGAGACAATTGGAATGTGAGGTGGCCTACCCCGCCTTCCATCCTTAAAACCGTGCTCGGAATCGTTGGCCTGGAGCCAACCAACAGGTCTCAATTGTCCTGCAGAAGAATCTTTGCAGTTGGCAGCTTCTCAGATCTCCCATCTTGAGAGAACCCCCATGGCCACATGATCCCCCCTCTTCATAAAGGGGCCATCAGGGACATAAGGTCCAACCTGAGCGATCGTCTGATCCTCACCCTGACTTAAGATGCACGAGATCTCGGTTCAGGTCTGTATATTGTGCCTGCCATGTCCTCACCCAGAAACCTAAGCCTTGCTTGTGTCCTCAGACTTCCTCCCACAGACTACTGGCTCACAAGCCCTCCAGATTGGCAATCCAGAACTACAATGCGTCACTCTACCTGCCCTGCAGAAGAAATACTTTGCCCTCTGGGGCTACCTAGCAACCCCAAATGAAGATCAACCTGCACGACACTTGGCTATACCCAAAATATATACGATGACCTGGGCAATAATGCCCTTTCTGACACAGCCTGAGCCTGGACCTCCTAGGCCCACCCAGACAGCTGGCTACAAACTGAGAACTTCAAACACCCCATGGCCTTAGGTCGTTATCCCTTCCCAACCTCAGTTTTCAGGCTTCAGAACCTAGACCTTATCTCCAACACTGCCCAGGTTTGCAAATGATGCAGAAATCAGAACTCCTTCCCGATGGCAGGAATACTTGTGGTTGGCTTGTTGTCCAACGTTCAGTGTAGTGGAAACCAGTGTGTCCCGTGAGGCCCCACCGTGCTCGCGGTCCAGATAGGTAGCAAACACACATTGTGACCCTCAGCCTTAGCCCAGTCCTCAGGTAAGGCCTCTCAGTGGCTGGATGAAGAGACAGCATATTGGGATTGCCATGCCCCAAGACCCCAATTTTAACCATAGTTCGTGTTGTCCCTTAACTCTTCCCCAGGTCTCTGCTTTGGAATTCCTCTTTTGGTGGGACACCTGATGTAACAACCCTGAAAGGAGTCCTCCATCCAACAGATTGACGAAAAACAATTGGGATGGGGCCAAATCCACAGAGAGCAAGATTCGTCCATGGCCCATGAGGCCCCCTCGACATTCCACGGCCATCGCTGATACAAATCCAGAGACAAAAGCCTAAGCAAGCACCTCAGACTCGCACTATCTTCATATCCTGAAGATGTCTTCTCAT
>NW_026753083.1:0-1383 GCF_022355385.1 Mustela nigripes
GGGGAAGTTGGGGGGTATTGGGCTCCATGCAGCTTGAATTTCCGGAATGAAATGGCATCAGCTGGACCACAGGAGGGAGCAGGACCTTCCACTGAAGGGTGAGCTCCCACAGTCCTGCACTGCCTTCCACCGCTTGCAGAGGGCGCCAGACAACAGCTCCTGCCCTAAGCCCAGGCTGTGCAGCCACAGCTGGGACCAGATACCCGCCTCTTCAGGACCCACTGTGGAGACGTCTGCAGAATGTGGGGCGCCTTACACCCTGACAGGACAAGCTGAGCAGGGTGTGGCTCTGTAGCCACACTGACCGGACCCCTTGTGGAGGACGCGCCCACACTGGCAGCAGTCCAACCTCCTAAGGACCAGACGCTGGAGGAGGTGAGGAGAAGCCGCCTGAGTGGACTGTCAATGGGTTCGTGGTCTCAGGACTCCACAGAGGAAGGGCGCCCTGTGTAGACACTGGGGCTTCCGTCGTTTTGTGTGAGGAGACGTGGCCTCCTGCTGTGCTGTGCGCGGGGCTGTGGGGTCCCCCCTTTCTGGGCTCAGGTGCTCCTTGGTCATTGTCTGTGTTTGTGTGCTCGAGGATTCGGTTCCTGGGGCTCCTCAGATGGTCTGCAGTCAGGGAGCGTCCGCCTGCTTCGGTGCTTGTGCTCCCCCACCTCAGCCCTGCGGGGTCCATCCCGTGTCCACACCCACTCCAGGCTTGTGCCTAGTCCCGAAATTCAGGAGGCAGAGTGAGGACTCTGTAGAAGGTTTTGGGGAGAGTAGGTATTTTCCCAGTGTGGGTTCTTCCCTGAGCACAGTGCCTCCCCATCTCCGTGTGTCCCCCACCCTGTCTGTCATCATTGTTGCAGGGCTGTCAGAGGACAGGTCTGTCGGCTTCTTGGTTCAGGGGCCTCCCGGGTATCTTGCTTTCTTGGATGCAGGTGTAAATGAGATCGTTCTCCATAGTCTCTTTCTGATGGTTCCTTCCGAGCACGTAGGAGTGCCACTAATTTGTGCATATTGATTTTGTTCCTTGCAAGTTCTTGAATTGATTAGTTCGATTTGCCTTAAACTCCATCTGCCAGTTATTTGACCAGCAGCATGGGTTTATTTGGGAAGAGCAGAGAATGGCAGTCTGGGCTTAGCAAGCTATGGTCCCATCACAGACAAGCGCGAGAAACAAAGGAGAGGAACATTATTTCATGGAGGAGGAAGAAGTTGGGAAGGGTGCTTGAAGGAAAGTCCCCTAGAGAAAGGCGGGTGAAGGAGAATTCTCACCAGCTGAGCTGCAAAGCTCCTACGAAAAGTCAGGAGATGAACCTCCGGCTTCCCCTGTGGGGCCTGGAATTGGTGAGTCTCTCCTGTGGGGGATTGCAATGTGGGGTCTGTAATGGGCACTGA
>NW_026753084.1:0-1383 GCF_022355385.1 Mustela nigripes
TCAGGAGAGTCCAGTTCAACACAGCCCCATCAGTTGCTCCCCCAGAGTAAACAGATCAAACCTGCCTTGTCACAAGGAGACAATAGGAATGCGAGGCAGGCTCTCCAGGCATCCATCCTTAGAACCCTGCTCTGGCGTCCTTCCTTATGGGACATCCTGGAGCCATCTGACTGGTCTTGACAGTCCCGTAGAAGGAATCCTTGCCAATTGGAGCATCTTATATCTCCCATTGTGGGAAAACCTCCATGGCCCCATGATGCCTCCCACCTTCATGAAGGGGCCATCCTGAACAGAAATTCCAACCTGAGACTATATCTCATCCTCGCCCTGACATCAGATGCACAAGATTTCAATTTAGCTTTGCAGAGTATGCCTGTCGTGGCCTCACCCTGAAACCTAAGCTTAGCTTGTGTTCTCAGACTTCCTTCCTTACAATTCTGGCCCACAAGCCCTCCATTTTGGGAATTCTGGAGCATAATGTAGCACTCTGCCTGCCCTCCAGAAGAAAAACTTTGCCCTATGGGGCTACCCAGAAACCACAAATGAGGATCAACCAGCACGCCACTCATCTGTACTTCAATTATACAGTCTACCCTGGGCACTAATGCCCTGTCTGGCACAGCCTGAGCTCAGACCTCGTGACAGACACCCAGAGAGCTGGCCGGACACTGAGCACATTGGACACGCCAAGGCTTAGGTCATCATCTTTTCCCAAACTCGGTTTTCAATCTTCAAAAACCTAGATCTTATCTCCACTCACTTTCCATGGGTGAACATGATGCAGAAATCAGAACTCTCCTTCCCCCTCGCCAGAAACTTGTGGTAGGCATGTTGTCCAACAATCAGTATAGGAAAATCCAGCATGGCCCATGAGGCCCTGCCCATGCTTGAGGGCCGCGATGGGCACAAACACACATTGGGACCCTCTGCATGAACACTGTCCTCAAGTAAAGCTTCTCAGTGACTGGACCAAGAGCCCACATATGGGGCTTGCCATGCCCCAAGTCTCCAAATCTTAGCCAGAGGTCGAGATATCTAATCACCCCTACTTAGGGCTCTGCTCTGGAATCCCTCTTTGGTGGGATACCTGAGGTAAATAAATACAGAAAAGACTTCTCCCATCCACATAATGCCCCCAACCACTTGGGATCAGGTCAAATCCCCAGAGAGAAAGAATCGCCCATGGCCCATTAGGCCAGCCCAATGTTCCATGGCCACCGTTGACACAAAATTCAGAGACATAAGCCTGAACAAGCGCCTCACACTCGCCCTTAGTTCATAGCCTGAAAATTTCTCTTTACGGTCTGTAGATTGGGCCTTGCATACCTATGTTCACAAACATAAGGCAAGTTTTTCATTCAGACTCCTATACCCACAGTCCTG